>NW_007257973.1:156479-157744 GCF_000164805.1 Carlito syrichta | reverse complement strand
GGATTAGTATAAAATATAATAGTATAAGCTAATAATAATAGTTGACTTTCATGGTGATTTATATGTTGCAACTCATTTTCATTTATATCACCTAATTTGTTCTACATAACAAGACTATAAATGTAAATACTTTTAATCCTATAGATGAATAATTTGTTCTGATCATGTAGTAATGTATTTTATTCTAGAAATCTTAATAATAACAAAAGAAAGACCAGGAGCATTTTTTGGAATTATTCCACATATGCCAATGACTTTTCTAGTACTCTACATGACTGATCTCCAACCTTTAAAATAAACCTAAAAAACAAATATTTTTATTCCCATATTAAAGATTTGGAAATTATGGCACACAAATGTAAATTTGCCTGGGATCATGTGCTATTAAGCAACATTTTCCCCTCCTCTATATTTCATTTCTGATGAACATTTGCACATATTATTTTGTTACATAAACATTTTACATTCATTTCATGAGAAAAATATAGACTGGATTAAATTCAGACTGTTTGGAAATTTATGAACCTGTGATCTGAGAGACTGAAATAAATGCCTCTTTATCAACTAAGATAAACCCTAAGTTTAAGGGGGGAAAAAATTACCTACAGGCCACAGGTTTAAAGCTCTGCTGGCATGATAACTCTAAATCCTTATGACTATAAAAAAAGTTACTCCTCCCTGACAATAGGAGGCAGGCATCAGGCAAATGGTCATTCCTTCTATCCGTTTTACAACCCAGAACACTACAACTTTGTTGGAGAGAGGACCAACCTTACAAAACCCTCTTTTCCTATAAGCAACTGTAGACTTCAAGACAGTTTCAACAGCTTATAGAGACTGCTCTCAAATTGTCTTTATACCCCATAGTACACTTTTTGACATAAAAAAACAAATTTCACCTCATCTTAGTAAGTCTGCCCCAAAAGTGAACATGAGATGTATGTTACATATGTCTACCCATTGTGCCTGTACTCAACCTCCATCATAAATATGCATAGCTTTCCCTCCCCATATCTGCTGAATATGTATGAGTCTATTATGTAATATGACACTGTGAGGCATAAAACCCAACCTGCTTTTTCTGTCTTTGTAGAGAGAGCACCTTGGGTCCACGCCAGGGACTATCTCTTCCTGGTTTGCAAACTGACATACCCAATAAAGCTCTCCTTTCTGCTATTTAGTCATCCTGGTGGTCTGTGGGTAACAAACGAAACCAACTCACCTTTCTAGATGAAGAGAAAGTAAACTCTTACCTTTGTTATGCA
>NW_007257973.1:98005-155608 GCF_000164805.1 Carlito syrichta | reverse complement strand
ATCGTTGCATAGGATTCTTCCCTGAGAGGTTCTAATTTAATTGGTCTGGAGTATGGCCTAGGTATCAGGAACTTTAAAAGTTTCCCATGTCTGGTGTATGAGAACACTAGTTTCAGAAATCCTATTACCAGTACATGACACTGACTGGAATAAATTTAGGCAAGACAGTCCAAAGCAGAGCTGGTGAAATAAGACAAGAACAGAAAGTGTTAATTACACATGTTATCTGAATAATTGATTGTCTTGCTCATTAGTACGGTGTCTGTATAGAAAACAGCAACAACAAAATAATAAATTACCCTGTAAAATAGTAAAATGTTGCAGAGTGTGGGAAGCTTGATTAAGAATTCCATAAAGAAGAGGTATTTCTGACTGATTTTTCTGTAGAATTCTAAGATTATTTTTGATACACTTTGCCTACTATCGCTATTCTCTTATTCAATAACTATTTACGAGTACCAGCTATGTATTAAATAACATGTGACCCTTGTTCCAGAAAAAGCTTATACATGGGGCAATACATTATGTACACAAAGACACATTATGTACACAAAGACACCCACACAGATACACACTTAACTACAAAAATATGTGATAAATCCCATGCTAGTAGTACATGCCAATTAACTGTTTGATGGGCTCAGAGGAAGAAGATTCATTTTTTTCCAAGAACTATGCATTACTAATTATATAGTAAATGATGACAAAAAGTGTATTTGTCAAAGTATATTTCTTAATTTATGCACTTTTTTCATAAATTAAAAATTCTTGAAGAGAAGACTTATTTAATTTTATATGTTATGTTCTACATCCAGCAGAGTTTATGGCATATAGTAGGACACAATATATTTTGCTGAACTAACATAAACTTGAAATTAAAAAAGATGGAAAATCTTGATGAGTTAAGACACTTTAAAACTTACTCCATTTGAAAACACAACAGGGAAAGTCTAGCTGAGGGCATTACAAGAAAGAAGCTAAAAAGGTTATTTGTGAGTCTGAGCTCTTCACAAGATAAACTAACTAGTGAAAAAAGAAAAAACATTAACTTATGCAGATCATTTACAGAGACAATGACAAAGGCTAAAGAAATTGAATCTAGATTGAGCTTTTAGGAATTTTTTTTAATCTACATTGCAGAGCTGGTACCACAAGAAAACTACAAACTCCATCATATTCAGGAAGTTTCCAAATCAGAAAACCACCAGAGTGTTGGGCACAGCACCAGGCTGGCTCTGTGACAAAATCAATATTCCACTTATACCTGTCTTCTTTCCCACGTATAATTCAATGCCAAGTCATATTTTGCATCTCACATGGATGCATCTTACAGACAGAACCTAAATCAAGCATTTATATTTTAAAACTAGTTACTATTATTGTTATTATCCACGGGTACAGCATCATTTACACTAGTAGGAACAAACTTCTTATTCTTTGCTGGTCTGAAATGTAAAGAAAGAACTCCGGGACACTTAGGGGCTCACCCTCTCCAGATGATGAGGATCAACATCCAGACAAACTGCAAATGTTTTATTCCTCATGGATGGCAGGAATTTGTTAGGAATAGGTCACTGAATGTTCTCCACTGTTGAGGCTTATTAATTCACAAGAAAACTCTTTTCTGGGAAAGGGATTCTGGGAAAGACACAAGTTGCCCTAGAAAACAGCAATCTCTAAATGCTTCTCTTACAGCCTATCCCTCTAGGGAATTATTCCTGGACTTGAACTGGGAGTCTGAATTTTTCTGCCAGCTGGTCCTCAATGCAGCACCATGGCCAAGCCTCAAGTCTCCTGTCAGGAATGAAAATGCCGAATTTGTTTGTCCATGGAAACTGCCAGTTGTCTATGTGTGCAGACCTTGCAGCCTGGTATTTCCCATTCTCTTTCCCAACCCTCCTACCTCGCCCTAACATATTCCCTCCCTAAGGACTTCTATTCTGGAGTCACTGTGCCTGCCGCTTCTCTCCCAAATCTGTTAAGAGACTAGTCTATGGAAAGTTAAATGCATGTGGAATTACCTCTTGATCAGCACTTAGCAAATAGACCTATTTTACATAACATGACCTTGATGCTACGTTAGTAACTGTTAGGACTGTGGCTTTCTTGGGGGTATGGGTTCCTTGTACAAGTGTAGCCAATTAGATTAACTGTAAAAAATTTCAAAATCTACACCTAGAAGGTGAGAGATTTTCATCTTCTTTGACTGGGTGGAGGTGAAAAATTTACACTTAGAAGCTGTGGGAAGGGCACTTTTAATCCACCATATGGACCAGAGAAACCAGTAAATGAATATTTGGAGTTGAATGAGTGAGTAGGGAGAGAAAGAGAATAAACTCCCGTCTAGAAAATAAAAAATGTGAGAAGTAGATAGAATTTGGGGTAATTATCATCTCTAGATTCCAGTTATTTTCAGTGATTTATATTTATGTGACACTTTGTATGATAAAGTTCTTTTATTCTTAAACCAGCCCTGGCCAGGTTCTCATTATTGCATACAAAAGAATCTCAAGTGATCAAACATTTTATTTTGCAATAACGTTGACAGTGGATGATATGCTTTTATGCATACAATCTGTGAGAGTAGTCTTTTTTTTTAGAACACTTTTTAGCACAAACAAATGAACCACTATTGTTGATCATTGCAGATGGCATGTTAGGACAGTGGGGAAGATATTTTATGAATTGGGTGACCTTTCAACACCTCCTTCAGATCTCATAGTTTATCATGTATGTTAAGCAATAACAGGAATGCCACACCTGGGCAAACATCAATCTCTTGACTTTGAGTCGCACCTCTTATCCCACCTGTCATGAAAACACACATTAATTTTTGAACATCATTGCCTGAAATGTCAATGAGCCCAGCCACTGTGCCTCTGCTTGCATGTGACTGTGGAGGGACAGGTTTGTTATCACCCATTCTCTCCCTTGACTGTCATCCCCTCCAGGCACTGGCAGACATTGCTGTGATTGGGCCCAAACTGAAAAATTCCTTCAACCTGGAGCAGTAAAGACAAAGATATTTTAGAGAACGATACCAAAGATTAACAGATGTCATCAGAGTGGTTATATGAGAACAAATTATAATTTGTGTTTGCTGCAAAAGCCAATCAATTGGATTGCATCCTTCATATTTGATATGATTTATCAGATCTTTGTGCTTTAACTTTAACTGAGAAAATACGTTGTGTGATTTTAACACAACTTTTCCATTTCAAAAAATAAAACACTTTTAATTTTTGCAAATTTTTAAGCTCTAACAGATTACATTTCTTAACAGTGTTAAAAATAAATCAAAGACCTTAGCCATCTCATATAAGTAATACATTAAGCAAGCATATGTCCATGTCTACTGTTAGCAGTCTACTGTTCTAGGTACTTGTGGAACAGCAGTGGACAAAACTGACAACATTCCATGACTTCTTAAAATCACATTTTTGTGAAAGGAGTTAGTTAACAAAAAAAAAGCAAAAGAGGCAAAACAGTGAAAAGTGATATGGAAAAAAATAAGATGGAAAGGGGATGGGAGTGTCTCAGTGGAGAGACACTCTATTTTAATAAGGGTTTTGGGGAAGGATTTGTTGAGCAAAGGCACAACAAGAAGGAACAATATCCATAATATCTAGGAAAAAGGTGCCTCAGACTGGGAAAATAGTGGGCACATTGTCCTTGAATCAAGAGGAAGTGGCAAGTTTGAAGAGCTGCATTGTGATGAGTGTAGCTGAAACTGGACCAAGATGAATAATAAATGTAGCTGAAGTGAACTGACAAAATGGAGAAGAGCAACCCATGACAGAGAGGTTATTGTAATATGGGAATCAGAATGTGGAAGGCCCAGTAGATGTATGTAAGCATTTTTATTTGACTTCAGGTAGAATGAGAAATTGTAGCAAAAATTTAAGCCAAAATTGGCAGATGTGAATAATGTTTTTAAACAGTGTTATTGAGGTATAATTAAAATATCATGTACTTCATCCATTTAAATGTACAACTCCATGTTTTTTAAATATATTAACAAGATTGTGTACCCATCACTGCAGTCTAACTTTATAGTTTGTTTGTTACCTGCCCCCCACGCCAAAAAATTTCTGCACCCATGTGAAGGCACACATCACTGTTTCCCTCTTCACTTCTTCTCTCCTAGTCCTAAGTAATCACTAATTTTGTTTCTGTTTCTATAGATTTTGTCTATTGTGGAAATTTTTAATTAACTCATACATTTATATGAGGCTTCTTTAATATAATATCTTTAATGTTTGTCCAGGTTGTAGCATGTGTCAGTATTATTCTTTTTTATTGCTAAATATTTCAATTGGTATGAATATGCCACCTAGTTTTTATCCATTTATCATGTGATGGAAATTTGGATTGTTTTCTTCTTTTATCTATTGTCTATTTGTCTATTATGAATAATATTCTTATGAACATTCATGTACAAATTTTTGTGTAGACTTATGGTTCTATTTTTCTTGGGTATATATATATACATAGGAGTGAAAAATCTGGGTCCTATGATAACTGTATGGTTAGGAATTTGGAGGAATTGACAAAATATTTTCCAAAGTGACTTCACCATTTTACATTCCTGCTGGCAGTATATGAAGTTCCTGTTTATTCAAATTCTCATCAGCTCTTACTATTTCTTGTCTTTTTTAATTGTAGCCATCCTAATAGGTATGAAGTGATACCTCATTATGGTTTTGATTGCATTTTCCTATGACTGACAGTGTTGAATTTTTTTAATGTGTTTATCAGCCACTTGAATATCTTTTTTGGAGAAATATATATTAAAATGCTTCGTACATTTTAAAATTGACTAGTTTGTCTTTGCATTTATGAGTAGTATGAGTTCTTTATGTATGCTGGGCACAAACTTTCTATAAGACAAATGATATTTAAATATCTTCTCCCATTCTGTGGGTTCTCTTTTCACTTTACTTATGGTATCATTTTCAGCACCAAAGTCTTTTCACTTTGATGAAGTCAAATTTATCTAATTTTCTTTAGTTACTTGTATTTTTGATGTTGTATCTAAGAAGACATGAGGGATACAAGGTTATAAAAATGTAGGTGCATTTTTTCCAATAGGTTTATAGTCTTACCTCTTCCATATTAAGTCTATGATCCATTTTGAGTACATTTTTTGTATGTAGTATAAGATGGAGGTTAAATTTCATTATTTTATATGTGTAGATCCAATAGTCTCAATATTACTGTTGAAAAGACAGCTCTTTTCCTAATGAATTATTTTGATGCTCTTGCTAAAATTAGTTAGCTGTAAATTTCAGTGTCAACTTCAGACACTCTATTCTATTTTGAAACCATATGTTGATGCTTAGGCTGGTACCACCCTGTTTTGATTATTGTGGTAAGTGTTGAAGTTAGGGAGTGTGAGTCTTCCAAACCCCAGGTGGTGTGTCTGTATGTATATACCACATGTATATATGTATATACTCTATATATTAAAATGCTTTGTACATTTTAATGGACTCTAGAGAGTAATTATATATATTATATATGTCTCCCATTTTATGCTTTTGAAAAAATATATTTATTTTGGAGACAGAACTGAAAGGCTTGGCTAATAACTGTATGTGAAATATGAGAGAGAGAGAGAGAGAGAGAGAGAGAGTGCCAATGATAAGTCTGCATATAGAGTTTTCACTAACTAGATTAAGACTAAAGAAAGAATAGATTTAGAGGAGGGTATAATCAGGAATAATCAGGAATTCTATTTTGGACACCTTAATTTTGAGATACTTTTTGTACATGCACATTTATATATTGAATTGGTAGTTCAACACATAAGTTGGAGGTATATGCTTTTAAGTCATCAGAGTATTGGTAGCATTAAGGCTATGATATTGGATAAGACTGGTAGAGAAGAAAAAATGAGTGAGGAACAAGCCCTGGAGCACACCAACATTTAGTAATTTGGAAATTGTGCATGAACCAGAAAAGAAGACTGAAAAGATATGGTTAGTGAGGAAAGACAACAGGTTTATACTCTAGAGGCCAGTACAGAAAGCATTGTAAGGATTAGATGACAATTGTCTGTATCAAATGCTGACTAAAAGTCATGTAAGATGAAGTTTAAGAATGTACCTTCAGTTTTAATTCAGACTTTATTAATGATCATAAGTAGAATTTGATGGACAGAGGGTAAGGGAAGATCAGGATATTAGAGGAGATACAGAAAAGAATGAAAAGAGAGGAATTGAGGTAGCAAATATTAAAAACTATTTTGTTTTGTTTTAAAGAAAAAAGAGAAACGAGGTGATTTCTGGAGAGAGGTGTCATGAGGTCAAAGGACAGTGATTTTAGAATAAGAGGGAATGCAGCCTGTGGTTAATGATTATGATCCAGTGAAAGGGAACAGTGAATGACACAGGAGAAATGCAGTCATGGGCTTGTATTTAACCAATGATGTGAGAGAAGACAGGATGCTGCAAAAAAGGAAGGATTATAAATAGAAAAAAAAAATTGTCTTTTGTAATAGGAGGGAAACCTAGAGTAAATGCAACAATGCACATGGAGAGCAGATGTAGTAGATGACCAGAATGTTAGTTTCCTGTGGCTGCCATAATACCAGACCCGGGGGTGGGGGGCAGTTTAAATGATCACATATTCTCACATAGTTGTGGAGCCTAGAAGTAGATTGAAAGCAGGCATTGGCAAAGTTGTGCTCCCTCTGGAACCTCTAGGGGTGATCCTTCCCTGTCTCTTCCAGTTGCTAGTAGCCCTAGGCACTCCTTCGTTTGCAGAGACAGCACTTCAAACTCTGGCTGGGTCATCACATGGAACTCTACTTGTGCATTTCTGTCTTTACATTGCATTTTATAAGGACACCGGTCATAATGGATTAGGGGCCACCCTGATAATATCATCTTAACTTGATTACCTCTCTGAAGATCCTATTTCCAAATAAAATACCAGGGATGAGGACTTTCACATATCTTTTTGGGGCACACAATACAACCTGTAAGGATGGGCAACTCAATTGTAACTCAGGGCTGTGTGGAATGTGGTTAGGTATACATAAATGAAGTGGCCACATCAGAAGGGTCACCAAAATAGTATCACGTAGGTTGGAAAGGTAATAAGAAAGTATGCTTAAGGCAGAGAAGAGACTTTTAAAATATATTATGGAAATAAAGTCCAAAAGATGCATGCACAACACTGTGGTTCAAGCCTGACTATGCCGTGTGGTTGTAGAGAAGTAAAAGGATTTGGAGAACCCTTGAAAGGGGTTAGAGATGGGGTCCATAACTGCGGGATAGTGTACTTTAGGAATGCAGATCTGGCTGGGCTACAAGTAGATCAGAAGAGGATGATAAACTAGGGATCAAATTAATATGAAAAAAGGTGTGAGGGATTCTGGGAGACTGGATAAATATCTGAAGGAAAAAAAGAACCAAATTTGGCCAGAAGAGATATATTATTCCTTGGTGCAGTGTGTGAGCTCAGAACAAAAGGAAAATTCTTGCAATATTCTCGTCTATTTATTTCATAGTGATCTGTCTTTAATTTTACTTATAAAAGGCTAACTAGGTAAAATTCTTGTTATGTTTATTTTTTGAAACATAGTAAGAGTGTTAGTTGACTGTAGCTTCTAAACTAACTTCTTACTAATGTTCCCAGAAAACACCTCTGGAGAAATAAAATTTTCATCACCTATTTCTCATTATAGAAAACTAATTAGAGTTTTAATTAGTATATAAATGATTTTCAAAATAATCTTTCTAATCTAAAATAATTTACTTTCTCAATTAAATTTTGTGTTTGGCAAAATATGGGATAGATTAGATATCTGAAAGCCTTGGCTATTATGGCTGAGTTTTCATTTTCTTTTTCCCTATGGAACGCAAGGAAGAGAAGAACGGAAGTGGAAGACAGAGATGACTCTCACTAGTGCACTTCTGTGAATGTGGCTATTAGACCTTTCTTTTCTCAAGTCTTTGGTCTTGTCTTCTTTTCTTCCTTCTATGCATTTTTGATTGTTTGTTTGTTTACCATTTGGCGTGTTTATGCAGAAACAAGTATTTCCCTAACAGGAGAGTTAAGTAAAGGAATGGCCCTTTAGCCTAGAAGAAAATTCTACAGAATAAGTACCACAGAATTTTAGTTAAAATCTGGCATGGTTTTAAAAGATAAAAGTCAGCCTGACTTTAAAATATTGAGTATGGAGGGAGGTAATTTTAGCAAGTTATGTAAAAGTCAGATCACACAGACTTTTGTCAATCATTGAGAGAGTATTGCCTTTGCTAGAAAGAAAATGAGAAATCATTAAATACTGTTAAGTAAGGAGGCAGCATTATCAGTGTTACAATTGAAAAGATCATTCTCCCTGCAGCTATCTTACCTTAGAGAATGCATTCAGTGGGATGAAAGTAGATGGGAATATAAATATCCATGCCTCCATTTCTTTCAATAACTGTTCCTTCATCCGTGATAGTGTACCTATCACATGCTAAACACAAGGGATACACATTGAAGTTACTGTTCCTCTAGTTGGTATTATAGATAGAGAAATACCTAGAAACAGTGCTATGTTCCTCCTTGCTATCACTATGGTCCCCTTTGAAGCACTCCCCTAGGGAAGCTATGCACTGACACCAGCACCTAGTCCCCTCGTCAAAGTAATTTTGGAACACTTTTTCTGGACTTGCCATCATAGCTGCCATAGTATTATCCTTGATGTCAAATGTCTTCCTTTCAATGATTCCTTTTCTTCAGGTAAAAAAGTCATTGGGGGCCAGATCAGATGAGTAAGAAGGGTGTTCCAATAAAGTTTTGTACAGTGCTGCCAATGTAAGTGCACAAAGGCAAGTTCGCCAACTCAACAAATAATGAAGACAGCTCTGATGGTAATTCCAGAAAAAGAATCCAAAATTGCTTTGACAGATGGACTAGGCACTGGCATGGGTGCATAGCTTCCCAACGGGAGTATTTGGAAGGTGACCATAGTAATATTCAGCAATGAGGTATGTAGCATGGTTTCTGGGATGGTTCACAAATCTCATTGTCGGACCTTGTATACTCGTTTTTATGTCTTATGTGGAAGATTATGTTCTATGTGGAGTCTACAAATAAAAACACTTTAATTCTTTCCAACCTATATGATTTTTTTTGACAATGTACTAGCCAGGTGTTTCAGTAGAATGTTCATCGGAATACTAACATCCTTGCCTTTTTCTTATCTTATGGGGAAGAATTTATTTGTTCATGACTAAGTATCAATAATGCCTATGGGGTTTATATCTCTATCCTCTTTATCATTCCTAATATGGGTAAAGTGTGACTTCTCTCTCTTTCTCTCTCTCTAAACCATGATAATGGAGAATTTTTATATTAGAGGAAAGTGGGTGAGATGTATAAGGAAATTTGTGTACTATCTATGCAACTTCATTGTAATTCTAAAATTATTCCCAAACAAAAAATTTATTAAAAAACTCATTAGTTTTATTAGTCTATATATGATTTCGATTACACAGCCTGGATGAAGGCCAAAAAACGATCAATTATTAATTATTGGTTAATGTCACTAGACTAAAAATCTTTTTTCTTTCTAGTCTCAAAACTCAAATCCTCTATGATATTTAAATAAACCATTCAGCATAACTTAAGTATGGACTTTCATACCAAAATTCATTTAAATCATAAGTCTATTACTCTCAGGTTGGAGCATGCTAAATAAGTAACTTCTATAAGTTTGTTTTCCAATTTATACAACAAGATTAATTGTCTTTGTCATACAAGACTGTGAAAATTAAATGAGATGTCATAGTTAATGTGTCTAGAACAGTGTCTGGGACATTACAGATGCTCAGTAAGCATTTGCTTTCTTCTCCTTTGAATCTAACAATAGCTTACCTTTGCTTAGATGCAATTGCTATTTCTATTTACTTTTCCTTTAGTTTCCTTTTAGATTTATAAAATTAGTACTTATTAATGTTTTACCAGAATTTTGTATATTGGAAAAAAAAATTTAAAGTAATAGATTTAATTTGTAAAATGGAGGTTATAATTTTTGTGTTTAATGACCAAAATCCCTCAATACTCTGGAAAGTAAAAGTTTTTAAAAATTATGCCATTCTTAGAAGCATGATTAGAAACATGCCTTATATTCTTCTCGGCAAATGACTTTCAAAGACTGAGATACACAGAAATCTTATTATTTATTCTCACTTGCCTTAAGAGAAAAGTGCTGGTGGCTCCTTGACAAGTGTAAATGATTGAAATTTAATCATTTATTTTAATATTCTTCTTGCCTGATTTTTACCACAAACTCATGAAAGCCCCATAGAATGAGTTGGGAATTTTTTTCTCTTTTCTTCCTTGGAATATTTTAAAAATATTTTGCATGATCCACGTCTTGAGAGATTAAACCACCTGTATAATTTTTTTTTTTAAGGCAGAGAGATTTCAAGCAAATGATTCAATTTCCTTAGTGATTACAGAACTAGTTAGACAGCATATTTTGTCTTGAATAATTTTTGGTAAGTTATATCATTCTTAGAATTTATCTATTTTGTCAATTTTCAAACATGTTGAATAAAATTATTCAAAATTCTCTATTTCCCTTATGTCTTCTATAGCTATAATCATGTCCTATTTTTAAATTTTATATTTTTCTGGATTAATCTTGTCAGATTTTAACCTATTTGATTAGCCTTTCCAAACTAACTTTTACATTTATTAATTCTCTTTGTTCTATTTTCTGTTTTAATTTTTTATAATTTAGGTCCTTTAATTCCCCGCCGCCAATATGATGTTTTCTAAAAGAACTAGAGATTGACCGTCCATTTAACCCAGCAATCCCCCTACTGGGAATATACCTGGAAGAACTCAATCTTTCTACAAAAAAGATACCTGCATATGCATGTTTATTGCAGCACTCTTCACAATAGCGAAAACATGGAACAAACAGTGCTGCCTATCAAAACTGGACTAGATTAAAAAAATATGGTACATATACATGATTGACTATTATATAGTCATAAAGAAGGACAAACATATGAACTTTGCAACAACTTGGATGGATTTAGAGTGTATAATAATCTGCATCACGAAACAAAGAATAATGTTCCTTATGTTCGCACTCATAAGCAGACGCTGAATATTGACCATAATACTATAAGAAAGGGATTGGCCATAGCGGGATACTTCCTGGGTGGGAGTGGGAACACAATATCAATAAGGGTACCTGATCTCAAACAAGGCAAACTGGGAACCAAAAGGAGGCCCAAACTTTACCTGTATGATGTCCACTTGTATACTTAATCCTGAATTGTACCCCACATCTTTAAAATAATATATATATGCATTTTATATATATATATATATATATATATATATATAATTTTTTATTATCTTTTGAGGAGGATTTGTTCTGATCTTATTTATCAAGGTCTTAAGCTGAGTGCTTTACCTGCTAATCTTAAGTTTTATATATTTTCTTGTGTGAGCATTTAATTTAATAGGTTTCCTCCAAGTACTGTGCTTGGTGCATCCCACAAGTTTTGAAATTTAGTATTTTTATTATCATTTGGCTCTTATTACTTTGAAATTTATATTATAATATTTTTGAGACCTAGATTTTATTACGTACAAATGTATGGGCAATTAATACACTTACATACCTGAAACATAAGAAGAAACAAATAATTATAAGTAGTTTATAATCACATGACAAATAAAGCATTATAGATTTTTGTCTTTGCATTTATTTTTCTAAACAATGCAAAATTTTGTGTGAATTATGCTTTCAAAATGGCCTACCATACAAATCATGACAAGGAAAAATAGAGATTCTGATCACTTTTCATTCCTTGGCTTTTTAATCCGGTGTCAATCCCAGATGTTAATATAATTAGCTACTATCACTTAGCTTTCTCTGTCAAAACAAACTGCTGGTTTCTTTGTCCTCCATTTTTTTTCTTGGATATGTCTGACTCACGGTCACTGGCTAACACAAGAACTAAAATCCAGTTGTTAACACATGAAACTTTAAAAGTCATTATGTATACTACAGTTTTTGTTTAATATTCTTCTGAGTAGAAATATCACTGCAAATGCATATAATGTGAGTTCATTGTGACTTCCAATTTACAATCTCTTTAATAAAGCAAATAAAAAACTGCAGAGAAAAGTAATATTTAAGAGACAGGTATATGTACATCTGTGTATTTTCCTGGACTTTGTTAGCCAATAGCATTCAAATGGTGTTTGCCTAATTGAACATTGTCCTGGTAACTGATTAAATTTAATTTCCAGAGTCAGATTCTTTATGCTCAAAGAATACATCTCCCTCATGCTATAAAAACCAAATGGTGTAAAAATACTTAATCAGATGATTAAATATTCAGTCACTCAACCAGTGACTGAACAGTTTCAGGTAATCGTTTTGATATATATACCTATAAATTCACAGAAATTTTAATTAATGATTACTCAGTTAAAAATTGAGTATTTTAAGCACCTACTATGAGTTTCAATTGACTTCAAGAGACATGAGTACTCATGCAAAGATAACTATTTTTCCACAAGTAGATAGAACATAAATTAATAAATAAGCTAAGAAAACAGAAAAAAAATACCAAATGCTGCATATAACTTTAAAGAAGAAAAATTATATTAAAAAATCATCAAATATTCAGTTCACTTGATTTTCAACTAGTATTACTTCAGCAAAAAATTAATTTAAAAAACTGTTATGTGTAAATGACACTGGGGATACTATTATAAGTAAAAATTAGAACCTCTTACAAATAACTCACTGCAACATGAAAAAAAAAAACAAAGAGTAAATAATTAATGTGATGGATTTATTGGTACACCATTCAAAAGACATGGGTTGTGGTCAGACGTTGGAGGCACTTAATCTGGTCTTTGCAGGCTAGGAAAAATAAACACAACAGCAAAAATCAGGGACAGTAGCTGGCAATTATGAGTCACTCAACCAGTGACTCCAGGTACCAGAAACGGTATGTACAAAGGCCAAAAAAAAAAAAAAAAGCACATTTGAAAAAAATTGCAATTAAAACAAATAGTTGGTAATGGCTGAAAAAAATGGCCTAAAAACAAGGTTGATAAACTAGGAGATGCAAGCAGAGACAAAAAGGAAAGAACTGGAAGCTATTGTATGAAATTGAGCTACATTCTTAAGGTAATGGCCTGCATGATTAATAAGCAGATGTTATCAAATTCTTTTCAAAACATCGGTCAGCCTTCATCATGGAGAATGGACTGGATAATAGCAAGACTAGAGGTTTGCTGTCAGAGCTGGCCTACTCATCCAGAAATGGTTATTGAAACCTGAACTAAGGTAGTCACAATTGGAGTATGGAGAAATGCCAATTCAAAAGCAATTAAGGAAGTTAAATGTAAAGACTGGAGTATGCTTTACATGTCAAACAAGAGGTAGAATGAAGTCAGTTGTGATGTTTTGGTTGATAACTTCTACCATTTAGTGTCTGGTTGGTGTCAGTCACTAAGCTAGGGAATGCCAGAGGAGGTATGGGTTAAATGAGATAGCAACTTTTAGTTGTATAGATACAAAAGTGCCATTGAGATACTCATACAGATATAGTCATTAGGGTGCAGAATAGTAAGATCATAGTTACTGATCTCAGAAGAGACTCTGCATGGGAGATGAAAATATGGGGGTGAGGCAGGAAATCTAGCATAGCTTAGATAAAGACAGATGAGTTTCTTACAAGTAGCTATAGCTCAGATAATTAGAAAACCAGATGGCCGGGCATCTCGGCATCATCTTACCTGGATATAACTTTCTTGGACAATACTTACACTGACCTGGCACAATAGACCCAATCTTGGACTAAAAGGAGGCTGGTACAGTCAATCTCAAAGATCATAAACAAAGGCAAAGAGTTACCAGAGACATTGCTGATCTAAGAGAAAATTTAATTAAGCAGTAACTTTTCCTATTATCTCAAAAGCCACTAAGTTAGGGAATGTCAGAGGAAGTATTGGTTAATGAGATTGCAAATTTTAGGTATATAGATAGAAAGTGCTATTGAGATACACATGAGTCATTAGGGTGCAGAATAATAAGATGATGGCTACTGATCTCAGGAGAGATGCTGGGTGGGAGATGAAAATCCTCATGACACAAGTAAGCTTAGGAGTGAAACATTAAGAACTGAAACTTGTGATCAATAGTTTGTTGTAATCTAAGTAACCCACAAATCTAAACATAGAAAATATGTTGCTTAATCATATTTTTGGACAATGTATAAAGCTTTCTGCTAACAGCAAGCCGGTACCCTTTCCCTTAAGGCAGCAGTCCTCAACATTTTTGGCATCAGGGACTGATATCAGGGAAGACAATTTTTCCATGGAGTGGGTTGTAGAGGATGGTTTGGGGATGTTCCAAGTACACAACATTTATTTTGTACTTTATTTATATTATTATTACATTGTAATATATAATGAAACAATTATGCAATACACCATAAAAAAGAGGGTGAATGGAAGTGGCAAATAAAATAATGGGTGGGTCACGCATGGACTAAAATAAATGTTGAATTCAGACTTAAAACTTGCCATTAGATGCAGCTGTACAACTGAAGTACATCAACTCATTTGCCACTTACTGACAGGGTTTTGATAGGAGTCTGCAAGCAATTGATTTATTATGATCACTTGCAGTCAAACCTCACTGCTAATGTTAATCTGTATTTTCAGCTGCTCTCCAGCACTAGCTTCACCGCCTCAACTTCACCTCAGATCATCAGGCATTAGATTCTCAGATTGCTTGCATGTGCAAGTCATATTAGGGTTCATACTCCTATGAGAATCTGATGCACCCACTGATCTTACAGAAGGCAGAATTCAGATTGTAATGTGAGTGATGGAGACTTGCTCACCTGCCACTTACCTCTTGCTGTATGATCCAGTTCCTAACAGGCCATAGACTGGGTTGGGGACCGTTGCCTTGAGGTACCTGCATTCTCTCTTAAACAAGTCTTTTTTTTTTTCTTTTCTTTCTTTCTTCCTTTCTTTCTTTCTGTCTATCTTTCTTTTTGTTCTCTCTCTAATATACTGTTTTTTAAAATTCGCTCTGCAACTCACTCTGAAATTCTTTTCTGTAGCAAAGTCAAGCACCCACAGAGCAACTATACCCCACACCATCTAGCACGAAGGGCACATTATATAGATGATTCTATAAACCTCACAACTATCTAATGAGACAAGTGTTATCTCTAACTTGTAGATAAAAATTCTGAGGGTCAGAGTTGTTAAAGAGATGGCCAAGTTGCCATATCTGCTAAGTAAAAGCACAAGACAATATATACATTTGTCTTGCTTCAAAGTCAGTGTTTTCCAAAATGTATTTGTGCATTAAGCTATTTTAAATGAAAAACAATATTGAATCACAATAGTTTCTTTAAAATCACTTTTTATCATAAAACTAAACATGTGCAAAAATGAGTTATAGCATCCCTTTGTACTTTCTATAACAACCAAAACAAAATTTACAAATCAAATACAAAGAAACATTTCCAACAGAATCAATAAAGTACATTATAAAGACATGAATTTAATAGAATATGTGATGTGCAGCTGGCACTCAACGTTCACCTTGCTTTTTCACATGGACTATTGATGTTCAGCTGACAATCTTCACATTGCCTTTTCATATAGACTAACTGCTATGGTGACGTGTTTTCAGTTTGGCTGCTTTTACTGTTTATGCTGTGCGACAACTCAATTTTCCCATTTTTCCTACTATATTTCTCTCTTATAACTGATTAACTTTTAATCTGGTGAACTTTTGAACTTACTTCCAGAAAAGTCCAACAACTTTGCATGGGTTCTTTTCTCCTTAGTTAAAGATAGCTAAAGTAGGATACTTAGTAAGAGCACAATTGTAAACATAGAACAAAAGCAGATGTAAATCCCAGTTGTAAAGTGTTAGCCCAGATAATACAAAATATGCTTGAATTTTTGATAGCATGTATTATCATCAAAATAGATAAAACCTTAAAAATTACCTTAGAAAAATGTATAACCCCTTAAGAACATGTGGGTAGCCACCAAGAGCAGAAGTGTTATTCCCCTGTGCTAATGGGCCTCCCCATAAAAACTGAGTGTGAACTGTCTCTGTTTAAGCATGTGTATGATTTAAGGTGCTTTCTTTCTATTTGTTGCCCAAGTGAGAACTAGAGCACTTTAGAAGACATTTTCTTTTTTTTGCTAACGACATCTGATTATCTATTTCTGTAGGCTGTTTTCTAAGTTGTTAGATTTTACCTAGAGTAAAATATGATCTAAAAAGAAAAACAAAAACAAAAAACAATCTGTGAGAAAACAGACAATTAAGTTTTGAATAGGGAAGAAGGGAATCCCTGGAATTCTGAGGATGAAAATTTTATCATGGAGGGAAGGGTTCAAAAGGAACACAGAAGTCCTAGAAACAGGCTCAGTCTGGTTTACCATAAGAGCCCATGCATGGCCCTGTGCTTACCAGTTCTCTGAACAATTTCTGCTGGAGGAATTGCCTGTGTAGCTCAGAGAAGGGGACATTCACAGTTTGTGCACAGGCACATCTTTTCAACAAACCATAGAACATGGTCATTAACTTGAAACTCACAGCACCAGGTGACTCCTGCTAGTATACACAGGCCCAGTTCACAATGATGTCCTTTAACGCTAACAGCGTAAGGCAGTGGTTCTCATGCTATTTAAATCTGGGGAGCTCTTAAAAATTCCTAATGTTCAGTCAGGGTCTAAGAGCAATTAATTTAGAATCCCCAGAGATAGGATACAGGCATCAGTGTTTTTACCTCTCCCAATGATTCCAATGTAAGACCAAATTTAAGAATCAGTTCTTTAAAAAGAACAGTTTATTCAAGCTGCTCTATTTATTGTATCTGATTAATGTGAAGTGTGTACATATGTGACTTCGCCATCAAAAGATAATTTCTCCAGATTTGACTTAATAATAGAGATGCTTTGGAGAGTCGTTCAAGTATATGCATAATCATACACAAGTCAAATAAAAATTATCTTTCTGTCTAAGGGTTTTAAAGCCCCATGCAAAGTAAAATGGTGGGGGGCAATTATCTACTCAATTTCCTCAGTGTGAATGAGAAAGTCAGAAAACTTATGGGAAAAAATAAAATATCTTTCAGAATTTATATTGGTTACTTATGCCAATTAGTGAAAACTGCCAAACAATCATCTGATAATTAAGACCAAAATCAGCCATAGGCATAGATAGAAAATATGGTCACCTGTGTGGTATTCAAGTGGTCTTGCCATCTTTCCCCCTCTAAAGTATGCATCCTGAACGAGGATATAATTTTAGGTTTGTTAACTTTCTAATACAAAAGCCAAGCATTAGTCATGTATGTCATGGCTTCTCTTTCTCCTTAGAATAAAATGTGGAGAGGCGAGGCCAGGCATGGGTGCAGTTAAGTGGCTGCAGTAGACAGTTAATAAAGGCAAGTAGAGTAGATATAAAGAAAATGGTTTCTAAAAAAGTAAGAGTAAAACTTGAGGAAAAAATAGTTTTTACAAAACTGTGTTGCAGAATATTATGCAGATTATAGAAATAAAGAGGGCTAGAAAATCTCCATGTTTCTTATCTCTTATCGTTTGTCAAAAAGTTAGTTTTCTTTTAAGAAAAACTGAGAGTGCTAACAAGATCAGAGAAAGTCAAACAAACTTACAGAAAAGAAAATTTATCAGATTAAACAGAAAGTGAATTGAGAACTGTGTGCAAAATGTAGAGATCAAAGATCTTGGCCCCAAAGTTTCTTTCCAGCAGTAGACATCTGCCTACTTGATTTCCATATAAACATTCAGTAGCTAACTCTCAGTCTTAACAAATTCCAAGCAGAATTCTTGATTTTCTGGCCAAGCCTGGTTCATCCCTTTTCTTCTCCACCTAATAAACTGTATCAACCATCCATGTACTCAGGAAAATTTCTTGATTCTTCTCTTTGAATCTGTAACCAATCCATAGTGTTCTACCTTAAAGATGTTTAGTAAATAAATATTTACTAAAACTTTTCATTAATAATTAATGCCACCCTCTTCTTTTCTACCTTCTCAAACTTTCCATTAGTAATTAACACCACTCTCTTTGTATCTCTCTCATGGTATACAACAAAAGCCAACATATACTCCTTGGCTTCCTTCTTGATCCACACCATCCCAAAGTACAATCTTCATAGTGACCAAAGTGAATCTTTTAAGACATAAGCACATCCCTCCTTCTCATTTAAAAATTTCCAGTGGCTTCTCATGTCATTTAGGTTTTCCTTTGTTTGTATAAATATGAGGGGGATCCAAAAAATGGGAATTTATTTATAACAGTTTTGTACTTATTCTTACATATTTAAAATTCAATCACTTTCAGAGTACTCTCTGTTTCCTGTAATGCACCTATCAAGATGCTTTTTCCACTGCTCTAATAGTTTTTAAATTCATCAATTTTGATGCCTTTAATGTGTCTGCTGTTTTTTGTTTCAGCCTATTCCATATCAACAAAACGTTTCCCTTTGAGGACTTTTTTTTTTCATTCGGGGGATAAAAAGTCACTCAGGGTGAGAATGAGTTAATAGGGAGGGTGGGGCACTAGGGTCATGCTATTTTTGGTCAAAAACTGTTGAACACTCAGCACCAAGTTGTGGGCAGGTGTGTTGTCATGGTGAAAGAACCAGTCACCTGTTTGCCACAATTTGGGATATTTTTTTCTGCAGATCATGACTCAACCCTCTAAAAACATCCAGATAAAAACTTTGGTTGTCTGTTTAATTTAGAGGGACAGATCCTGAGTGTACTTCAAGGGGTCCACCTTCAAAAAAAATAACTCCGGGTTTTTTTTTTTTGGATCCCCCTTCGTACATATATATCCACAAATAAATATATTATTTTTTATATTTTAAAGTTTTAAATAAAAAATGTAATAGTCTAACTTACACAACTTATTTTTTTAAAACACTTTACTTTTAGATGTATCTATCTGTGTTGACATCAGTTAATCTGGTTCTTTCATTTTACCAGATGTAGAATAGTGACTTAAATGGTTAGTATATCCAAAACTCTTAATCATAAACTCTTTTACTCCTATACTATTATGACTTCTAAATGACAAATAATAAGGCTACAAAATGACTTCTAATATCATTTTCTTCTCCAACACTTCATGGTTTTATCAATTGGCGAGTTTATAAAGAAGTAAGTTTTCTTCTATGCTGTAGTCCCAGCATTTGTAGTGGCTGAGGCAGGAGGATTCCCTGAGCCCAGGAGTGTGAGGTCAACCTAGGTAACATAGTGAGACTGTCTTCACAAAAAAATTGAGAAATTAGCCAGTTGTGGGCTGTATTACTGCAGTCCCAGTTACCTGGGAGACTGAGGCAAGAAGATTGCTTGAGCCCAGAAGTTCGAGACTGTGGTGAAAAGCATGTGCATACCTAGGCTGAGTACAAAAACTAACTGACATAATATTATAGTGACTCTGCTACTGGACTCCAGCCTAGAGAACAGAATGAGGCCCCCAACTAAAAACAAACAAACACACAAACACACACAAAACCCAAAAATGACTTATGTTAATGAATGTCTAAGGATGACATCAAGAAGAGCACAAAATTTAAGACCTCTTTTTTAGATAAAGACTCCTGGATGTATAAGCTTCTTAAGAATTGAAAATATCAGCCGGGTTTGGTGGCTCAGCCTGTAATCCCGCGCTTTGGGAGGCCGAGGTGAGTGAGTTGCCTGAGCCTGCGAGTTCAAGACCTGCCTGGGCAACTTGGCGAGACCTCATCTCTACAATAAAACAAAAACTAACTGGGCGTGGTAGTGCGTGCCTGTAGTTCCAGCTACTTGGAAAGCTGAGGCAGAAGGATCGCCGGAGCCCAGCAGGTCAAGGCTGCAGTGGCCAGGAGCGGCCACAGCACTCCAGTCTGAGTGACAGAGTGAGACTCTAACTCAAAAAAAAAAAAAAAAAGAATTGAAAATATAAACCACAGTGTTCATTAACAGATTATTTTTCTGCAGTGTATGCAATATAAGCAGTGTCATACAAGGGATGCATTCATGGTAAAGTTTATAAAAGGGATCAAACTACAATGAATGTCTTAAACTATGTTTTGCAAAGTGTAAAAGAGATAAACTAGAACATTTTATTCATTTAAAATATAATAATAACAGAGTTGCTACTAAAATGCCCAAGCTTCTTGATACCACCTGGTAAGGAAAATATGTAGCATTCAATTTGTGTTCAAAGCTCAGTACAGGTACACGTTTACCAAGAGACAGAATTCTTCCTATTTGTCATCTTTTTATTACAGAATTTTGCTATTTGTGAAATTACATGATTTCTGTGCTACTTCAAAGACTTTAAAACATCATCACAGAGATAAGTGGTAGTCTCTGTTCTCTGAGCAACGTGGAGAGAGACAAATAACTCAGAAAAATAGAAAGCCCAGTTTCATCTGGTTTTGCCCTTAGGCAGAAAATGGGCACACACTCCTGCTCCCGGTTTTTTCTTTTCCTTTCCTTTATTTTCTCTTCTTTTAAGTCTTACATGGATTTTATCAATCTTACTTATCCTTAAAGATTGCTGGTGAAATGAAAAACATGTGCATTCTTAAACTGAGTACAAAAATTAACTGACAGAAGATTATATTCAAGCGTAGGAAATAGAGGACCAGACAAAGAAAGTTTTAAAAGGTAATAAAGTGATGTTGAGCATTTTTTCATGTTTATTGACTGCTTATACCATAAAAAAGAACAAAATCTTGTTCACTGCAGAAATATGGATATAGCTGGAACTCATCATTCTGAACAAATTAATGCAAACACAGAAATCAAATACTGCTTGTTTTAACCAATAAGTGAGGCTTAAATGCTGGGTGCATACAGATATAAAGATGGAAACAAGAGACACTGGTACTCCTAAAAAAAAAAAAAGAAGAAGGAAGGAAAGTGTTGAAAAACTATCTATTGGATACCATACTCACTATTTGAATGTCAGATTCAATAGAAGCCCAAATCTCACCATCAGGCAATATATCCACATAACAAACCTGCACATGTACTCCTTGAATCTAAAATAAAAATAAAATAAAAATTAAATAAAAAACAATATAGATATTAGTAGCCCATCTCATTTATCATTTCATACACAATCTGCAGCTTAATAATTCCGGTGACGTTGAGTGTATACAAAAATGAATATATCTATTGATCTATAAAATGATCATGGAGTTTTAGATGGTATACTGTTTTTAGAATTTATCCATTTAGAGTTTTGTTTTGTCGATGTTATTGGTGCAATGATGGTCAGCTAATCTTACTTCCTGCTAAGGATGAGTTTATCTAAATGTTCAAAATGAATCCAATGAACCCCTACCTCAAGCCTGAAACTCTTTCACTGTTTTGTTGTTGTTGTTGTTATGTCAATGATTTCTATCATTTTTAGCTCTCAGGCTTAAAATAAAACATTATAAAAGTTTATTAGAAAAAACCTCCAATACAACCCCACAATCCCCCTACTGGGAGTATACCCAGAGGAACTCAAATCACTCTATGAAAAAGATACCTGCACACACATGTTTATTGCAGCATTACTTAACAACAGCAAAAAAAAAAAAAAAAAAAAATGGAACCAATCTTGCTGCCCATCAAAAGAGGACTGGATAAAAAATGTGGTACATATACACGATGGAATATTATGCAGTCATAAAG
This sequence comes from Carlito syrichta, assembly GCF_000164805.1. Taxonomy (NCBI): domain Eukaryota; kingdom Metazoa; phylum Chordata; class Mammalia; order Primates; family Tarsiidae; genus Carlito; species Carlito syrichta. The sequence continues at coordinate 133,879 of NW_007257973.1, read as the reverse complement.
AAGACAAAATTATGAACTTCATAGCAACTTGTATGAACTTAGAAGCTATAATAGTGAGTGACCTATGACAGAAACAAAGAACTGAGTATCACATGTTCTCACTCAAAAGTGGACCTTGAACAACTATCGTAATACTATAAGAAAGGGATTGGCAGTAGTGGGAAACTGCCAGGGGAGTGGGGACATACCACATCAAGAAGGGTACCTGCATAATGAACATTTGTATACCTAACCCCGAATTCTACTCCACATACTAGAAATAAAAAATTTAAAAAGAAAAAACTTTCAGTTTTAAAATTCTCATTCCAGATCAAATGTCAGCTTTCTTCAGAATAAAGTGCTGAATAAACATAACAGGATTTGAAATTTACTTAAACTGATACTTAGATATATGGAGAAAATATTGTCTCAGTATGGCCATTTACCCCACTGCTCTAATATGGCACCCCTCTTACAAATAAGTTAGTTGTGTATACACTGGTTTGTGTCTGAACTATTCAGTTTTATTGGTCAATTGGTCTATTCCTGCCACGTGGTCTTATTTAATATATCTTTACAACAGATCTTAAAACTAGTATTGTACATACCCCAGATTTTTTCTTCAAAATTTCCTTGGATATTCTTGACTGTTTGTATTTCAAAATAAGTTATACTTTGGGAAAGAAGAGCTAAGACTTTTGTTAAGTTTGGCTAAATTTAACAATTAATTTTGGAAAACCTAATATCCTTATAATATTAAATACTTAAATATTGGATATGATATATTCCTACATATATTTTTTCCAAAAATATTATGTAAGTTTCATTGTAGAGGTGTTTATATTTTCATTAGGTATTTAGATATAATAATTTTAAATTAAAGAGACATGACTCAGTGGCAAGATGAAGAAGGCCAGGGAATAGCCAAATTGAGACAAAAAGAAAAATAATCAAAAAGCAAGTACATGGGTTTAAAAATACAAAGGCAAGCCAGGCTCGGTGGCTCAGCCTGTAATCCCGCGCCTTTGGGAGGCTGAGGTGAATGGATTTCCTGATCCCGCGGGTTCGAGACCCGCCTGGGCAGCGAGACCTCATCTCCACAATAAATCAAAAAATCAGCCGGGCGTGGCAGCACATGCCTATGATTCCAGCTACTTGGAAGGCTGAGGCGGAAGGATCGCCGGAGCCCAGCAGGTCGAGGCTGCAGTGGCTGGGAGCGGCCACTGCACTCTAGTCTGGGCGACAGAGTGAGACTCCAACTAAAAAAAAACCCCAAACAAACAACAAAAAAAAAGGTAAAATAAACTTGTTTTGTGACTAGATATGAAGAATAAAAGAGTCAAAGGAGTACATAAGTGTTCAGAGACTTGGGAGTGAATTAAACTTTGTAGCTTAAGAAAAATATGTTTGATGCAATTATAGAAGGACATCCAGATGTTAATTTTCAATCAGGAGTAGTATACACAAGTCTGGTTGTATAAAGGTCACCTAACATGTAAACTTCATGAGATCAGTTACTTTGTCTTATTCGCCATGATACCCTGCTTCCAGTGCTTGGTACATAGACCGTTCTCAATAAACATTTGATGATTAGAGAAAGCCAGAAGGATTAAGAAACAGAGAGAGAAGGAAGGAAGGGAAAACACACAGGGGTTGAAGAGAAAGACACTGGGAGAGATGGAGAGAGAGAGAAGTAGAAAGGGAAATAAAAATAAAGATAAAAAGAACTCTCAGAATATCTAAGAAAGGAAGCAGATCCTTTCCAGTAACATAAGCTATTGCCCAATAGCAGTTTTATCCTCACTTTCCTCATCACATTGTTTCTCTCATTTTCATCTGAGATGTTTAATATGAACATAACTTAAAAGGAAAATGTAGATGTCTTTATTATTGTGAAGATCCTAATAAAAAGGAAATGTGATCATTCAATGAATACTTATTTTTTCAGGTTAGTAAGTATAATGATAATAATTATTACATTGCAATAAAGCAAGAAATGAAAATGGGTTATTGCTTTTATAGCTGAACATTTATCTCACTTAATTCAGAGACTTCCACATTATTGCATTTAAGAAACAATTACTGTAGTATCAGGTTGTCATTTTATTAAGGTAAAGGCATCTTAATACTATGACAGTTAAAGGCAAATTTTAAGGTGGAAATTTTCAAATTTAAATTAGTCTATGCCCTAAAAGTTGTAGGTTTCTCTAAAATAAAAAAGATTTTTGAGCTTTCTTTACCAAAGTAGGAAACTAGAAATAAAATCTAAGATATTTCTTGGGTCAGCATCTCAGCTTCAAGCAAAATAAATTGTATTTCATTGCAGAGAGGTAAAACTCCATTTGATTCTATTCTTTTATGATATTGATTTCCCTTTTGTCTAACCTATAAATTTATGAACACCAAGCTTTAAGTATGTCATACCTTTTGTTTGTATAATGAACAGTGTCCAAGAAACTGACATACAACGTCTTCCAGGTCAATGACAAAATAGAGAAACCAGAAAGAAACACAACAAAAGAATTAAGACCTGGGTCAGTCAGGAGTCATTTTAATGGCAGTCAAACATAAGTGTGACTAGAAGTGATTATTAGGGAAACATTTATTATAATTGCATCTTATCCTAAGTATTATGGATTGTTTGGTAATGTGACCATAATAAGAAAAGTGAAGAAAGAGTAGCCAAATTTTCAGAAAGACAGACTCAAAAAATTAGATAAGATTACAAAAATAGAAAAATGTTTAGCCTTAATTCAATCTCATTATACTGCAAAATAAAATCTAAGGAGGAATGAGTAAATTAATGTTCAAAATCAAATCTAACAAGGAACAAGGAAACTAGGGTTCAAAAGCAATGTACCAGGTTCTCTATTAAAATTGTTATATGGGTGATCTGACTTTTCATTTACTCCTCAAAATGTGACATTACCTCTGCATTGGTTTCTTAGACCTGCTATAACAAATTGCCACAAGTTTTCTTGGGCTGCTAGAGTCAATTACCACAAATTGGTGGTTTAAAGTAAGACATTTATTCCCTTACAGTTATCAAAAGCAAGAAATCTTAAATCAAGGTGTCAAGCCAAACTGTGATCCCTCTGAAAACTCTTGGGAAAAATCCTTTCTTGCCTCTTCCAGCTACCGGTGGTTTCAGGTATACACTGGCTGAGGCCTTTGTGGCTTCAGTCTCTTCTCCATGTTTGCATGGTTTTATCCTTTGTGTCTTTTTATCTATTTCTTCTCTTCTCCTTTAAGGACTTCTCATTGAATTTAGAGTCCACCTTATCCCAAAATAATCTTATCTCAAAATGCTTTAATTATTTCTGCAAAAACACCTTTTGCAAGTGAGATCACATTGACAGATTCTGGGGGTTAAAATATACATATCAATTTTGAGGATCATTATTCAATCCATTGCAATCTTTATTTTCACCAATGAGAAAAATGCGAACATAGAAAGTAACCAACTTCTCAAGAATGCATTAGAATGGAGGGGGAATTTTAGCCCTGTTCTGTCTAAGATGAAACAATTTACATGATCATTCCATAAGACCCAAATTGCAAGTTGCAGTTGTGATTATGCTGACACATATATTCCACAAAGAAAATAAAACTGTTCTTCTGAAAAGGTTTTGTTGAGCAAAAACATTAAAATATTATTAAAAATATAAATAATGAACAAAACCAACAGGATGTCACAGATGAATCATGTCTTGCATAAATGTCAAGCTAAACAGAGCAGGCTTGAAAGTCATAAGCAGAATGAAAAGATGAGCATTTTGGAGAGAATGGAGAATTCTTAACAGATTACATAAAAAGAAAATTTTGACTCTAATTTGCCATTTGGATATTTTGTCAAGGAAAAGAATATTTTAACTGAAAGTGGGAAATGAAACCTCAGAGAGAGAGAGAGAGAGAGAGAGAGAGAGAGAGAGACAGAGAGAGAACTGAGGCCTGTCACAGACAAAAATCTTAGTCTACTCACATAGGTGAATTTAGCTAAATACTTGACGTGACTTCTGGTTGGTAAAATCACTAATCTACCTTGGTCAACTTACAAAAAAAAAGAAAGATGAAAGTTAGAATTTTGCTGGAATACAAAAAGTTGCATGAAGATTTGTTATAAATGGAGAGGTGCATTTCACAAATTTTAAATATGTATATAATATCTAGCTTGACACCCACAACTAGGGATATTTGAAAAAGAATTATTTAAAATATGCTGGTAGGATCTAGAACCAAACATGATTATTATGACTTGTGATTAAGTCAGTAAAGACCATTCATTCTATACTAGGATTAATTTTTCAGTTGATACACAGGAAAAACTGGAAAATGAATTTAAGCTTGAGAAGTTCCAATTTCTCCTACAAAATTGGGGCTCTTCATTAGATATTACCAACTAGATGAATCTCTTTAACCAAAGAACCCTGCTTAACACATCGTTATTTTCCATACATTCACTTTTTCACACCAGTTTTCATTCACCGTGTCCCCATTATTACATTAATATTATAGTCTTCCTTGATACCCTCATTTTGATATCTACCTGCCAATTGTTTTGTTATATTGCTGTTGAGTTGATCTTCTAAACTACATAATTGTTCACCTGAGTCCTTTATAATTTAATCTTATTCTTATTTTATGTTTTTCTACCAATTTCTTAAAATTTTACTTTAGTTTTTTCTTCTCATAAAGGAGCCCTGAAATTTATTGATTCTATGACTTTGCCTTTTCCCCCCTTCTTGTCTGAAAGCTTTTCTCCTGGTAACAACTCAGTCATGCTTTAAGTGTCTAGTAAAGGTGTCATGATTTCTTAAAGACACCTTTTCTTGTTTTCATGCCTATCTCAGATTGATGAATAAATCATACCAACATCCATTTTTTCTTTATATTGTATACATGCATCTATTAAATAAATCACTTTTTAGTTTGTTTATTATTTTTAGTTTTACCTCTCTAGCTAGACTCTGAACAGTTTTAGGAAAAACGTATTTTAAACATATTCTTAGTACCCAGACACTGGAACTCAGCAGATGCAAAGTAAGCAAATATTTCACATAGACATAAATGTTCCATACTCCAGGCAGAAAATTAGTCATCTAACTTTGTAAAAAGACATGGATCATTTATTTGAGTAAGAGCTGTCCAAAGTCCAGTATGTATTATCCCTAGGCTAAATATTTACATGGCGGAAATATTTTAAAAGAAATGTTCAAATGACATGGTGACTAAATTAGTCCACATGTTCAAGTTTCAAGTTTTCATCCTAGCTTCAGTCAACTTTTTCAAGGATTAAATATTCTCTGATTATTTCTTATCTAACAAATTTACTCCAGATTATAGTGCATCACTGTTAGTTTGTAATTCAGTTAACATACATATAACTGCAAAAATATTAATAATGTAAGAGTATTCATGGCCTTCTACTTTGTCATGAGTGCAAAACAGAATTCTGTCTTTTTCTTTCACTATAGCCCCTACTTTGCCCTCTAAGAAAAATTTTGTTACCTATCCCAGTATCATGTGCTTTTTTTTTTTTTTTTTTTGGTGAATTTTTTTATTGAGATAATTGTAAATTTACATGCATGCGTGAGAAATAATATAGAGGCAACCCTTATACAATTTACCCAGTTTTTTCTCAATGGTAACATTTTCCAAAACTATAATACAATATTAGAACAAGGATATCAACATTGATTCAACTCATCACCCTTACACAGATTTCCCTGGTTGCACTTACCAGTCTTTTAAGGTAGAATCTGAGCAAAGGGTGAAAAAGGAAGCAAGGAGAGAATAGGTCATTAAGGGTTTGCATCGGAAAGGAATTTTTTTGAGATTTCACAGGAGCAAGAAAAATTAAGGGAGAAGCATGTGGAGGAGGAGCTTTTTATAAATGGAGTTGGAAGGAAAGAGCCTCTTAGAAGTAATCCTTCAGGTGAAGGTAGAAAGTGAGGGAGAAGTTTCAGGATTGCATATGATCTCTTGTGAAGAACAGTGGTTGCGATTGTCATAGACACTGAAGATTCAACAATGTCTACATTTCTAACTCTTCTGTGTTTTGTTGTTCGGGTTAAAAAACTGGAATTGATTTTTATTTTTATCTTTCTATTAGACTGATATTTCTTCCAGTTATCACTGACAGAGCCAGTGGCCACAGAAAACCCTGTGGAAACAAGCCAAGGCCACATGAGTGAGACAGAAGCTATGTATTCATAGCTCATTGTAACAAGGGAGTCAACCACCATTCTGCATTTGACAGAGACCCAGAGACAGGCAGGAGAGTGAGAAAATTTTATAGTGGAAAAAAGAGAGCCTTCAGGAATGCCCCGAGTGGAAATTGTTGGCAAGTTGTGTAGAACATTTTATTCGATAGCCATAATTATTTAAACAAACTTAAGCTTTAGATTTTTTTCAAAAATAATAAAAAAAAAACAGTTGCCATTATTATTTCCATCATCTCTTCAATTGAAATCAGAAACTTTAGTTCTTTTTAAATGGCCTCTCTGCCAGCAAATGAAGTAAAAACCGAGATTTTTCCCCATGATCAATCTTCTCTATTTTCTTTCAAATATAATTTTTAAAAACAAATATTATTATATACATTCTCTCTGTAAGCCTCTTAGTTCATGAATTATACATTGTTTCTAGCATTTAGCTTACAAAAGTTTCCTGATAAAATAATATTCTTGTAATTTCAAAAGGTTTATCCTATAGATATTCTCCTTTAAAAGTGAGATTTTGAAAAAACTTGACAAGAAACTTGGCAGTACAGTCTTTTAGAGATTGCCTCAGGTAAAAGCACAATAATTGAATAATAACTTGCTTGCTTCTTGCAAATGAAAGAAGGATCCATGCAATCATTTTTAATACCTTCTATGTGCCTGATAAGAATCTATGCCTATGTTACTTGCTAAGCACTGCAATTATCAGCAGGAGGAAAAAAACTAAGAGAAGCCAGATCATTGATATGCTCTTTCTTTTTCTCTTCAGAAATAAAAGATAATAGCAGCTAGTAATGCACTCCTCACTTTTATATTAATGACCAGCAGTGTAAATGCCTAAGGCATTGCCTTTAGGTTTTGATGGTTTTGAAATCCAGTACTAAGAAGTGGCTTCTTTTACTCTATAAAGATTAGTGATGCTATTTAAGATAACGACACAGGTACATAGCCAGTAGCTTCCTCCAATCTGGGTGGATTTTAAAAGAGCCTTTTTCTCGGGACTCATCAATAAAACATTGAATTCAGCTTCATCTTAAACCATCTTTTAAAGGAGGTAGGTTTAGTACAGAGTGAAAATTATAATATGAAAACCAGTAGATCTACACTGTGCCAAGGAAAATAACTGGCACAAGAGACAAAGGTTGCAGGTGATAAATTAAAGACAGGATATTGCAGTTTTAATTTAGAAGTTGCATTTTTTCAAGAGAAATATCAAACTATTCTACTAAGAGCATATTTTTCTTCTAACTTTAGGGGGAAAATGACTTTCTTTGAAGCAAATGACTCCACTGTATTCTTAAAACCATGGATCATAAGGTAGATGTTAATTGATACTGGTTGTATCTATAAAAAAGATAAATATTGATTTATTGAATAAACAAATAAGTGAACAAATTTGTGTTGAGTTGGGAGTGAGCCATTTATCCAGTTACTATCCTAAAATGTTGATCTTTTTCATTGAATGAGTATAAGCATCTGTGTGTATTCGTGAACGTGTGTGCTCATGCACGCACACACGCACACACGCACACACGCACACACACACGCACAATTAGAACTCCTAGAGAAAGTAAGTAACAGTCTCTCCCTTCTTACACATGTTAAGTAACTTGGTTTATAATAGAAACTTGTACTGAAGATCTAAATGCAAGTTTATAGTCAAAGTATTAAGTATGCATTTAATAAACAGTCAGAAAGCAAGCAAACAAAGAAAAACAAAACCAAATTTAAGGCCAAGAGAATAATCTGAGAAAAAAACAGTATCATCATGGGGGACAGGTGATGCTATGAAAATAGATATAGACAACAAGACAATAAAATTAAAATACTGTCTTGTTCTTATTTACATACAACACGGCTCTGTTATTAATTGGATCTTTGCCATTTAGGAAGCTAATAAGTTGTATTGAACCAATGTAGCATTGCTTTTGCCAAGACTGCAGCCCCAAGCAGCTTTGGTCCTGTCAATCTTGAATCTGGATTTTAGAACCTGTAGCTCCGATGTGATACAAAACTAATACCTTCTCAGGTCACTGTAATAAAATTGGAACCAGGCCTCACATAAAAGAAAATGAGAAGATTTAAAGAGAAAGAAAACAGACCTAACTGTGGTCCAAGCACTCTAACCATAGTAAATTCATTATTATTCTATTGAAAAAAATAATATTCAGCTCCTTTGTGCCAAGCACTGTTCTAGGCACTAGGTTATACCAGTGAAAAAACAAATTAGCAACATATAAAATTCATATTTTAGTTCATAGATATAGAAAAAGATACAAAGAGATAATTCCAGGGAATTAAAACAACATTAAAATACAATTGAACACACTGTGAGAGAGAGAGGACTGGGTGAGAGCTTTCACTTCTAACTAAAGAGCAGATTAGGTATGTTGACCAATGTTTCAACTGTGTTGGAAAAAATGAAAGAATATTTTAAAACACATTTAGTAATGTTTCAATGTGCAAAACCAAAAAAAAAAAAAAAGAAAAAAAAGAACAAAACTTGACAAACCAAAATTAAGGACATGGGAGACTCCCTCCTCCTCACCCCCTCCCCTCAGAAAAAAGAATATAAGATCTTTGTCTCGAAGATATTGTTGAAGTCAATAAACATGAATTTTGTTTTTTCATTACCTAATAGGACACATAGGGCCCAAGATAGAGAGCATAAGAGAAGACTTTTCCCACAGAAACCTAAGGACCCCAAAGGCAACTTCCCTAGTGAATAGGTGCAATAGAAAAAAAGAAAACAAAAGAAAAACAAAAATACCATCCTTTAGGTGTGCAAAAATAATTTTCAGTAATGAAACTTGCTGCTGCATAGAGAGAGAACAATTCTCTGTTTATAACCGAGAATTTTTAGTTATAATCAGGCTCTCCCATGCCTTTGACGCCCAAATTTGTGCTACCTGAATAATCTGAGGGAAAACAAAAGCAAAACCAAAAAAACACAATGTTTTGTTTTAAAGTGGACCATGATGCATGTGTAGTTTTTAAGAAACTGGGAATAGCAAATGTTAATCCTCTCCAAGAACCCACTTTGAATTTATTCTTGAAAAATTTTCGGTTGGGTTCGGTGACTCAGCCTGTAATTCCAGCACTTCACGAGGCGGAGGCGAGTGGATTGCCTGAGCATGCGGGTTCGAGATCAAAAACTGGCCTGGCGTGGTAGAGCACACCTGTAGTTCCAGCTACTTGGAAGGTTGAGGTGGAAGGATCTCTGGAGTCCAGCAGGGCAAGGCTGCTGTGGCTGGGAATGTGCCACTGTACTCCAGTCTAGGCAAGAGAGTGAGACTCCAACTCAAAAAAAAAGTAAAATTTTCATACTTATAGTTCTTACAACTATAACATCACAGTCAAAACTCACAAAGCACACAAAGAAATGATGCTACATGACCTGAAGCCAAACAAAGACACACACACACACACACACACACGTACACAAATACACACACACACACACACACAAACACACACACCTGAAACAGATTTGCAAATACGTCAGATAAAAGTACTGCAGACTCAAGAAACAAAACCATTATTTTTAATATACTTTTAAAAATAAGTAATTGCAAATATAATTAAAAGGCTATATACAATGACTGAGTTTTTTTTTTTTTCCAAATTGACAAGAACTTAGAAAAATTTTAAAGTAGATAATAGGAATGTAAAGCAGAGTAAACTGTCTTAATAATAAATAGGGTCCATTTAAAAAATTAATTATTTGGAATATAAAATTGAAGAATTCATCTAGAATTCAAAACAGAGTATTAAAAAAATGAAAAATATGCATGATTAAGAGACATAGAGGCTTTAAGAATATTTAATATGTGCCTAGAAGAAAATATAATATGGAAGAAATCATTGGCAATCTATTGACTGTGATGCTTTAACAAAAACAATCAGTAGATACAGAAAGTTCAAATCATCTTGTGTGATAAAAAATAGAGATAATTATAAAGGTTGATCATATATTAAACCACAAAGAAGTATTAATACATCTCAAAGGACTGAGAAAATGTATATTATGTAGACTTATCACTATGCATTAGGTAGAAAAAAATGTTTAAAAAAATTACAAGCCCGGCTCGGTGGCTCAGCTTGTAATCCCGTGCATTTGGGAGGCTGAGGTGAGTGGATTGCCTGAGCCCGCGGGTTCGAGACCCGCCTGGGCAGCGAGACCTCATCTCTACAATAAATCAAAAAATTAGCCGGGCGTGGTAGCGCGGGCCTGTAATTCCGGCTACTTGGAAGGCTGAGGCGGAAGGATCGCCGGAGCCCAGCAGGTCGAGGCTGCAGTGGCCAGGAGCGGCCACTGCACTCCAGTCTGGGCGACAGAGTGAGACTCCAACTCAAAAAAAAAAAAAAAAAAAAAAAAATTACAAATAGATATTGGAAAAGATTTGGGAATGAAGCAGGAGCCTTTCTGAAAATGCAGGAGTAAGGAAAGGGAAAATAAATTACTTCCTGCTTCTTTGTGCTACTCTTTTCACGAGCTTTTCACTTTGGAGGGGTACATGTTCAAACTTTTGGTAGAATCACGATTGTAATCTTGTAAGTCAATCAGCAAATAGGACATGCAAATAAAATAATTATGTAAAACCATTCAGTGTGTAACATGTAATACTAACTGCAGCCTCAAGCTACAAAATATCCAATCAAATGAATACTCCCAAACTGTAACCTTATAAAGGAGACAAAGAGGTTACAATGTAAAGAAATAAAATATAAGACAACGCATAGCTGCAATCCAGGCTCAGTCTTTGGATGTGAATCTGCGGATCTTGTGTGGTAAAAGTAAATGCTGGCAAAATGCCTCAGTGTCCTGACTGTCTCTGGGGCCAATTCTCGCTGCAGAAACGCTACCCAACAAAGCTTGTCGTATGTAGCCTAAGTAAAATGTAGATTAAAATATGTGCCGGGCTTGATGGCTCAGCCTGTATTCCCGTGCCCTTGGGAGGCTGAGGTGAGTGGATTGCCTGAGCCCGCGGGTTCGAGACCCGCCTGGGCAGGCGAGACCTCATCTCTACAATAAAATCAAAAATTAGCCGGGCGTGGTAGCGCGTCCCTGTAATTCTGGCTACTCAGAAGGCTGAGGGGAAGGATCGCCGGAGTCCAGTAGGTCAAGGCTGTGGTGGCCGGGAGCGACCACTGCACTCCAGTCTGGGCGACAGAGTGAGACTCCAACTCAAAAAAAAAAAAAAAAAGTAACTTTAAGCACACATATTAGTAATAAAAAGCTAAATATTAATGAATTAAGCATTTATTTTCTAAGAATTCAGATAAACTAAAAAGAATAAATTTTGAAAAAATGAAAAGGAATAATTAACATATTAAACAAAGAACAGAAAATAATAAAATATAAAATATTGGCAATTCTTGATTTGCACAGATTACTTATTTTGAGGAAAATTAAGGCTTAATTCATTCATAGTTAGCTTTTGTTAGTAATATGTGTACTTAAAGTTGTACATTTTTACCTAAATTTTATTTAGGCTGCCAATGACAAGAATCTTAATAATCAACGAAAAAATTTTAATTAATCCCTGACTTTTACTTTTTATTTTTCAAAGTAAAAAAAGTTATTTTAGTGTTGGATATAGGGTATAAATCACACACACACACACACACACACACACACACACAAACTAATATGCAATCAATGCACTGTAATTTGAAACATTACATATTGAGAATCTTACTTATTTTTATTTTATTCGAAATAGTATGAAGGGTAGTTTAAACAATGCATATCTTCTTCTTCTTGTTGAATTGTTTTTCTGGCTTTGATGAATTATTCCACTCTTTTCTAAGTTGAATCGGCTTCCAACATTTTATGCTTTGCCCTTTTAATTTTGTAAGATATAAAATATTTCTCAGAATTTCTTTAATGTGAATTTTTTTACTGCATTACTTTTTCTGGGACATCATTCATTTTGTCACAACTGTCTTCCTCATTACTTTCTGTAATGTCACCTTCATCAAATTCCTCTGGGTGCATATCTGGAGTCCTTCAGAAAGTATTAATGTCAATAATATTCTCACCTTAACTTATTTCTGCTATAATTCCTTTACATTCTATTTTAATTTGCAATATTATTCACACAATATAGTAAAAGTTTCTTCCATGCTGCATACATATTACTCATTAATCATTTCTGCCATGATGCTTTAGTGTCTTAAGTTGTGAAATTTATGTCATATTTCTTCTAAAACTCAGCTAAATGTGGCAAGTAACTAATTTTTTGGCCTCCATATAATCCTTTATTAGGATTTTTGGTTTATTATAGCCATCTTCTGTCTAACATAGAAATAAATTCTCTATTCCAATCACAAACAGCTTTCTAATTCTAGTAAAAAATTAAACTAAAAGATGTTGAAGTGATTTTTATCTTATTTTAATTCATCAGACTTTTTCAATGCAACCCTAGGTCTTTTTCTATCTTTGTTGCAATTTTCCAATCATCTAATCAATTCTAATATCACTTTTAAAGTTTTCAACTTTTGTTTCTTTGATCCATTTTCATCTTTGTTGGCCAATTTCCTCTTTGTATTATCCATTTCTCTAAAAATGTTATTTTTACTGAAAGACAAAGAGACAGCATAACTGCACACTTTGATGTACATGAACTGGATAATAGGTGCAGAGTGACCAATCACTAACAGAATGTGATAAAAAAAGACAAGATTATGCAATCACTTACAGTTAATATACTGTGATAACTGAAATTTTAACTGTGCTTTTGAGTGTCTGGTGTTTTTTTAAATTAAACCATAAGACTAAACTCTGTGTATATAAAGTCAGTGCAAAGAAAAGACTGCTTGACTATCAATAGATAATATTTTAAAAATTCAAATGCTAGTTTTTTTAGAGAGTAATACCATTGACAAAACTCTGGAAATATTGTTTAGAAAAGAGAGAAAACTAACACATACACACACACAGGGAATGATAATGGTGGTATTATATGTGATAAGTGATCAAAAAAGACACTAAAATGATACTATAAGAACACAGTGATGATTCTTGTACAAAATTATTAAATTTCTGAAAGATTAATCTATCAAAATATAATATATATGTTATATATATATAAATTGGAGGGACTCATAATCTTCAAAAGTTGAAATAAAAGCATGAAATTTCTTTAAATGAACCTTAAACACAGTGGATTATATTGTTAAATTCTACTAAACATAAAGGAATCAAATTACAAATACTCCACCAACAAGTCCATCTTTAAAAAGGAGAGTGAACACTTTCTCTTCTCAATTTAAATGATCCTACTCCAATATGAATATCAAAATCTAAGGCAGTATAGAGAAAGAAAATATTATTCTCTGACTCAACAAATTAAAGAAAAAAATCAGCCACATGCAGTACTGGTACACCGAATTTCAGCAAGGTCTATCAAGACCCATAGGTTGTTTATCATAAATAAATGAATTATTTTACCTTAGAAAATTGATATATAAAACTACACAGATTAAAGGAAAAATACATTATAATATTTTCAATCAGCAGAGGGGATTTGTTTTTTTTTATGAATAAGTGGAAATAGAACATTAAAATACATCTTTAAAAAAACTCATAGCAAGCAGCCTACTATGTCATGAAATGTCAAAGCATTATCTCTGAGATTATAAAAAGAAACAGGTGGTCTCTATAATCATTTCAGTCTGGTACTGTACCAAAAGTCTTAATGAATCAAATAAGGCAAGGAAAGTATAAGGTTTAAAATAAAGAAACAAAAATTCAGTATAATTGTCTGAATGGACTATGTACAAAATCTACATATATATCATTTGAATTAATGACTTTAGCAACTTGCTGGATACAAAACTTAATGAAATTATATATATAATATATATATGCCTGTGTATAGTCACTGTATATACTATGTATAGTCAGGAAATCACTTTAATATGCCTGTGTATAGTCACTGTACAAACACATGTGTTGCCAAAATATGTCATTTTTCAAAAATATCATTTATAGAATAATTAAATTATATTTTACCTAAGAATTAATCTGAAATAATGCAGCAATTCTTTAAGGAGAAGACTATAAAATTTTATTGAGAGATATTTACTAAGACAAATATATTTCGGAAGTTACACACATGGATTGTAAAAATGTCAATTTTCAAAAATTCATATTTAGATTAAATGTGATTCCAGCCAGGTTTGCTGGCTCAGCCGATAATCCCAGTGCTTTGGGAGGCTGAGGTGAGTGGATTGCCTGAGCCCGCGGGTTCGTAACCTGTCTAGGCAACTTGGCAAGACCTCGTCTCTACAATAAATCAAAAAATTAGCCGGGCATGGTAGCGCGTGCATGTAGTTCCAGCTACTTGGAAGGCTGAGGGGGAAGGATCACCTGAGCCCAGCAGGTCAAGGATGCAGTGGCTGTGAGCGTGCCATTGCACTTCAGTCTGGGTGATGGAGTGAGACTTCAACTCAAAAAAAAAAAATTGATTCCAACAAGAAACTTAAGGTCTTATCTATTTATTTTATTATACATGCCTTCTTTTGTCCTACAGAACTTTGCACAATCCTGGACACACAAAAGTCATTTGCAATTTCTTACTTCTCAGAATACATAATTGTTTATCTGAAGCTAACACAAAAGTATACAAATAAAATCTATGGAGATGGGGAGATATCCAATTTTCTGAACTGGTTTGAGATGATTTTATCCATGACAGAGTAGGAATATCTGGCTTGTTGACAAGTGTGCTAAGTCAAAGTGAAAAGAATGCTTAGGGATTCCATAAAAAGATATTTCTCACACCTCGCAAAGTTGTTCCCTGAAGCCTCACAAATAGTATGGGATGCATTCTGCTATTCAATTTTTATTAGCATGAAAGTGCATGTAAGAAAATTTCTTTAACTACATAAGTAGTGAATGACCTTGCAGGAAAGGGGATAGTGCTAGTATCCTCTGCTTCAACAAAGTTCTTGCATTCTCTCTTGTTAGTTACTCTTTTTTTTCTCCTTCCCCTTTACTTCTTAGCCAGACTTACCAGAACAGCAGCTGCAACTTGATATAATTATTTTAATTGTTTGCATGCCATAAAGCTGTTAAAAGCAATTTTAATTTTTACCAGTAAATAGGTTTTATTACAAAGTTATATTGTTGCTCATAGCTATCCAAAATAATAGGTACTTAGGAGAGTGTTTTAGTCTTGGTTATTATGTCTTCTTTCTCCACTGTATGCCTAGCCAAGTGTTACAATGTTGCCCACAGGACAACAAAAGTAATGCTAATAGGAGCAATTAAAAGATATGAATAATACTGACACCTCTTTATTATCTTTCAGGTACCATTGAAACTGTCCTAGACATTAAATGGTAATGATGCGGGTACAGTTATTTGCCAGTCAAAGTGATTTCCTGAGAAAGCACAGAGACATTTATACCCAAGCTTTGAAGGCTTTTGTACTTCATTATTGGATTTGGGAAATAAAGCAGCCATCTAAACAATTGTGTATACGGTAACTGATGATACCAGGCTCCCCCCAGAATTCAGCACATGTGGGCTAACTTTTTATACCAGACAACAAAAATTAAACTCATGGTCCTTATATTGTTTCATAATGTCAACTTCTTTTGATTTCTTTTTTCTTTTCTTTTCTTTCCTTCTTTCTTTGTTCTCTTTCTCTCCTTTTACTAATTTTGTGATTTTCTGTGGCTTACTCTGGCTGTTCTTGCTTTCTTTCTCTTTCTGCAGTTACAGGCACTCCATTCACTATCCCACAAATGTGACTCTGCTTCTAGACTTCTGACCCCACCACTGCATATATATGTTTCAGTGGGGAAATGTGGCTTTCCTTACAGCACAGGTTTCTTTCTCATGTTTCCTAATTGTTCTTATGTCTAATTAAAGCATAAGCATGACTTTCCTTATCCTTTTGCTTCTTTCTAATTTCCTTTCCTATCTTTATTTTAATCCCTTCCCTTGTGATGCTCATGTTTCCTGAAGTCCATTTCATTTTGGACTTTCCCTGATAATCCCTAAGGTGCAATGTTGTGTCTTCTGCTTAACCTTCCTTCCCATCCATTTATCTTAATCCAAATGTTTGTGTTTCACTCTCTGGGGTCTTCCAGTAAAAGCCAATAAATTGCCTAGGATTCTTTTTAATTTTGTTTCCCAATTCCACCTAAATACAAATAAAATCCACTATATTAATGCTATGGAATCCTTTGTTATATTCCATGTCTCAACTATTTTCTTTCCTTTTTTTTTTTTTTTTTTGCCACTTCCTTCTCTGAGCAAGTCCTTCTCTTCCTCAAGTGAGAAAGTGAGAGCTCAGGAATGATCACTCACTCAACACCTTCTCTTTCACCTCAAGGTCATATATCTACTCATTTCAGTTCTCCTTATTTGTAGAGTCTGCACTTATCTTTCTTGATCTTGCTTAGACACAAGACTTTTAAAAAAATTCTCAAGTATAAGATAAACAAATAAAAGAAGTGCATCATTTCACCTAGATATTAACCTCCTTGAGAGCAGCGTTTACCGGAGAAATTCTTATATTTTCACACAGATACTGGTCTCATACATATACTAGTTATATAAGTGAGTTATGGTTAATTGAAAATGGTCTTTTCTGTCCAGGCAAAGTGACTGTACCTGTCATCTCAATACTTTGGGAGGCAGGGGCAGGAGAATCACTTGAGCTCAGGAATTTGAGACCAGCTTAGGCAACATAAGGAGATCTCGTCTTTACAAAAAGAAAAAAATTAGTCAGGCGGTGCACTCCTGTGGTCCCAGCTACTCGGGAGGCAGAGATTGAAGGAGTGTCTGCCCTGGATATCAAGGTTATGGTGAGCTGCAATTGTCCTACTGCACTCCAGTCTAGGCAACAGAGTAAGACCCTGAATTTCCCTCCTTCCCAAAATTCGGTCTTTCTGGCACATTCATACTGACTGACACTAAAAACAAAACAAACTCCAAATAAAAGACAGATAATAGTGGGCTTATATTTGATTATCCAGGATATAAATCCTAGACCCAGCTTTCCCACTTACTAGTTTATGTCTCAGAATCTCAGCTTATTCACTTGTAAATAATATTTTTGTTTGAATTGATCTGTTTTCTTATATTTTAAAAAAAACATAATGGTTTATTATTCTTACTCATGAACATACCAGTGGACTTGTGTTTATTTCCATTAAAATTTGTAATAGTAAGTAAGCACATTTTTATTGCATACCGTGTATGTACCAGACATTGTTTCAGGGACTGGAAATATTGCAGAGAATAAGACAAATGAAATATCTGCCTTTGAGCAAACAATGTTTTGAATAAGAAGAACAACAACAAACCACTTCATTTAAAATAATTAATTCAAGTATCGATAACATTAGGAAGATAATAAATTAAGATCATGGGGCAAAAAGTGCGGTCTGAACAGACATGTATAAATGTAACTGGAAAAGAAGGGTTTAATCTAATACTAATGGAATGAGTGGAGAAATTTAGCTAAACCTGTCTGTTCAGCTTCTTGTTGGCATCTCTGTATTTATGGGGCAAGACCCTTTCTGGAATAAGAGAGTCTTATGACCTACAATCAAACAAGATAGATGAGAGAATTTTTTTATGGCCAGTTCTTACACAGAAAGGCAGGGGAAAGTAAATTAATATTTTTAGGTTTTATGACTGGCTTTGGGAAAAAGGAGTTCTTGTTTTTATGAACTCCTTGTTTTTATGCCTTGAGGAAGGATTCTAGTTTCTATGGTTTACCCATGGGGAGAAAGAAGGGTGAAAGAAAGGAGGACACAGAGGAGCTTTGCATCTGAGGCTGTTTCTGAGGCCTTCATTTTGGGGTTTCAATTTCTGAGCTCCGACATATGTAATAAAACTAAAAAAATGAACTAAAATCAAAACAAAATTATACTTGTGCTACTGGGAAGAAGAGAAGACAGGACTAAAGAGTAAAATATGAAGGCTTTCAGTATATTTCTGTTGTATTATTTTTCTCCAAAATTGTGCAAGATTAAATTTGAAAAAGTCGTTATTTTAAAAGAAGTATGGAAAATTTATTAAAGAGCAAAAACATGAAGATATTTGCATAAAATTTATTTTATCTTTTCATTATAAAAATTCAAACATTCCTTAAGCTACACTGAATAGTCCTACACCTGCCATGCAGGTTCAATCACTTTGATTCCTGATCAGATTGTGATATCTGTACTCCCATCCAATTCTCTCTCCTGTGTTATTTGAAGCAAATCATGTTATATATTATTTTATATAAAATATGAAACATTTTGTAAGATGATTGTATTTGATAACTCTGAGTGGTGAATACATAGACCTTTGCCATTAGCTTTTGGGCATCTCTGTAATTAACTTTTTTTTTTAGACAAATCTTATCACATATTTTTTTTTAAAATATTAAAACTTTAGATTCAGGGTATGCACATGCATGTTCGTTACATGGACATTATTGTGTAGTGGTGGGGATTGGGTCCCATGTGGTCCATTCCTCAGATACTGAATGTTGTGCCCCCATAAGTGGTTTCTGAACCCTAGTGCCCCTTTGTCCTCTCCCCTTATTGGTGTCCCCAGTGTCTATTATTTCCATATTTGTGACCACTTAGCTCTCACATATAAGTGAGAACATGCGGCATTTGGTTTTAAAAAACAATAAAATGGCAAGGAGGGGTAGGAGAGAAAAATAAAACAAAAATAAAAGAAAGAATGGTTCTTGACTATTTCTGATCATTATCTTGAAGATATTCACCCACTTTCACCAAATGATGTACTTTAAATTCTATTGTAGTGGTGAATCTTAGGTTATTATTTTCATCTCTCACTAAATTATAGAATTTTTTTACAGAAAAAACAGAATTTCAAAATATGTTATCAGAAAACATTAGTTTTTTTAAATTCTTGTTTTTAACAGAGGAAAGAGACGTTGAGTGTTTTTGCATTAGGATAATTTCCCTTTAGCAAGATTTTCTGCAATTAAGAACTTTCTGTGCTGAACCCCATCTAAGCACTTTAAGCAAAGTAAAGCACTTGCCTTGCAAAGTAAGGGTCAATATGAGGTTTTCCATTTTGCTTTCCAATTTTAACATTGTAAAAATCATTCTCAGAACTTTAACATCGTAAAGAACATTCTCAGAAGTTATGTTCATTAAGTTCACCCAAGAACCCCTTAAATAGCTCCCGGTGTCAATATTCTAGAGAGAAAGAGTTTTCACAAGTATTTTGGCTTAAACAAATTCACATTCTCAGAGCTCTCAAGGCCTGTGTCAGCACCTACTTTTTACTGGGAAAAAAAAAATCATCCAACTATTATACAAATTAGAAATTAAAACTTACCCACAAATCAGGGAAATTGATCAATGACAAGAGACATGAATTAAAAAGTGGTGAAAATAAATTTATTATCTTCCTTTCTTTTACACAATGCACACATCATTTGAATGTAGTTGTCCAATACAGTTAATTTCATTCAGGTGAGAGAGAAGATAATTAGGTATCAGGAGGAAGCAAGGCTGTATGGCACCATTTCCTCTTAAAGTGGGAAATTTAATTGCTTGTCAAGGATTAATTTAAATTTTCTTAGAACATATCAATTGATTTTAAGGTAGAAAAATGTCCAGTATCAAGAACTGCTCACTTGGATTCATGAATGCTATAGTGTCATTAGCATTTTGTTAGTTAAATATAATCTTTTCAAAATAAAAAATAAATTTAAAAAACTCCAAAGATGTCAAAAAATAGTTCAGGAAAAATTATGGCCTCCAAATGTGCCCAATAATTTCAATGAATGCAAAAAATGAAAAACTTGGATTTTATTGACTCTAAAGTTATTGCAAATAACTTCTTTTCTTTTTTGTTAGTTATACTTTGGAATGATTTGGGATATTCAGAAAGCATATATATATAGGAAATTTGACCACTCAGGAAATTAGAAAGTAGGTATGTCCATGAAAATTTAATTTACTGATCACTTATAATTTTAAATATACAATTGACTTTATCTTTTACTATATTTTAAATATTTCCCCCTCCACACCACATCTTCAAAGCCAAGTGACTACCTCAGTTAGATCTACATCTCAGTAGTTAAGAGCACAGTGGTGTCGGGCTTGGTGGCTCAGCCTGTAATCCCGCGCCTTGGGAGGCTGATGTGAGTGGATTGCCTGAACCCGTGGATTCGAGACCCACCTGGGCAACTTGGCGAGACCTCATCTCTACAATAAATCAAAAAATTAGCCGGGCGTGGTAGCGCGTGCCTGTAGTTCCAGCTACTTGGAAGGCTGAGACGGAAGGATCGCCGGAGCCCAGCAGGTCGAGGCTGCGTGGCCGGGAGTGGCCACTGCACTCCAGTCCGGGTGACAGAGCGAGACTCCAACTCAAAAAAAAAAAAAAAAAAAGAGCACAAAGGCTTGGTTTCTTAGCCTGTAATCCCAGCACTTTGGGAGACCAAGGCAAGTAGATTGCCTGAGCCTGCAGATTCGAGACCAGTTTGGGCAACTTGGCGAGACATCATATCTACGATAAAAAAAAAATTACTTGGGCATGGTAGCACACGCCTGTGGTTTGGGCTATTTGGAAGGCTGAGGTGGAAGGATCCCCAGAACCCAGCAAGTCAACACTGGGGTGGTCGTATGTGTGCCAGTG
Source organism: Carlito syrichta (assembly GCF_000164805.1). Lineage (NCBI taxonomy): Eukaryota > Metazoa > Chordata > Mammalia > Primates > Tarsiidae > Carlito > Carlito syrichta. The sequence goes on along the minus strand of NW_007257973.1, from coordinate 113,038 downwards.
TACACTGGGTGACAGAGTGAGACTCTAACTCAGAAAAAAAAAAGCATAGATACGTGTATTCCTTGTTCATTTGTTGTTTTCATTTGACGATGCAGTATAATTTCTCTAAGTATCTTTCCTAACTTATAAAATAGGGATTAAAAGAATACTTGCTTGTATTCTTACAATAAAAATTAAATGAGATACAGTGTGCAAAGTTATTTGTATCATGCCCGGAAATAACATGTATTCATTAAATGATAGTCACTATGATGATTATTTTATTGGATATGACTGATTTAAATTATCTTCTATTTATAAGTTTTTTGTTGGCTAGAAATGTTGTTAGTAATATTACTGATGTTAATACAGTTACTTGCATGATAACATTTTCCCTTCTTGTGTGAATTTTTTTTACCAACGTCCTTCAGACAAATTCTAGCCTAGGAGTAAGAAACCCTGGGTTTTAGAGCTGGCTGTCTTCCTTAGTCTTTGTATATTATATAAAAAGGAGGCATACACGACACATCATGATGGGTTCTATGTGCTCTTCTAAAGATAAGAGGTACCCCACATCTTTAAAATTAAAAAAAAAAAAGAATCTTAGACTTTTTCTTAGAGATGTAGTCAGGGTGGGGAGGAAGGGCAGTGGATACTGAAGAACTTGGAATAAGGCAGTGAGCAATCACTCCAGATGAATGAGAAGAATCATTGAATAAGGATTGGCAGGGCTTGGAAGGCAGACTGAGAAGGATTGTTGAAATAACATGGACCAGAAATAATGTAAGCCTGAACTGAGATCATTGGAGTAAGGATAGAAAGAACACAATAAATAGTGCATGGCATCATATGTAATGACAGCAACAGATCTTAGGGACACATAGGGTTGCAGAGTCTGAAGAGACTAGGGGACATCAGGGTGGATTCCTGTATTTCTGGTTTGAGTGATCAGCTATATGATAGAATTATCAGTTCCAAAAGACCCACAGATGAAAGAAGACCAGTACAGAGAGGGAGAGAGAGAATTATGCATGTTTTTACATATTTACAAATGCTCATTGGGCATTCTAATATTCCAGTGAACTGGGCTATATTTTTAAGAGTCAGCAAGGAAAGACATGGATCAATGATGATTTAACTTATCAGGAAAGCTCCATATGTGTTTTGGAGCCAGAGCACAACATTTGAAGCTCAGCTCTGTCACTTATGTTATATATGACCTTGGCCAATTTATTTGTGCTTCCTGAGCCTTAGTGGCCTCATATGTAAAATAGATGTTAAAATATCTGTCTTATTGTGTGTGTGGTGGGGGGCTGGGGGGGAAAGAGAGAGAGAGAAAGTATGGTTGCATATATACACATATATATGTTTCAAAATCAATTAGCAAAGGGCTTAATACACAGTAAGTTTTCAAAAAGTGGCAGTCATCATTATTACTTTTATTAATATTGGTAGAAATTGAAACCAAAAAGTTGAGCAACATACAGTATACACTTCTGGGCATTGAACAGGATTCTTTACATACGTGATACATCCAAATAGTTTGCTCACTGTAACAGACAAGGGGGGAAACTCAGAAATTTCAAACTTGTCACATTATCTTCTATTTCCCAAATTCAAATTCTTTCTACTCAACTCTGCCTATTTCTCTTTTCTTTTTCCTTTCTTTTCTTTTTTTTTTTATGTAGAAGCAGACTTGGTAGAAAAACAGTCCATGTCATTTAGGTAAAAATAAGCATGAGCTGTTTCAGGGACAGTGGTTCCTGTTTGAGATATCATTTCCAACAAACCTGTGGCTACACCTACAGAGAGAGAAGGCAAGTGTGTAAATACCCAGCTCAACTCTGTAAGATTGGGAAAAGTTGCAAAAACATGAGCATCATCTTAGGGAAAACAAATGAAAGGGTCTCAACATCAGGCCTAGTTTTGTAGGATCCAGAAAAGGCATACAATTTGAGAATTCTACTCAAGAAAAAATAAGAAGTTTGAAGTGGGCTCATCCACAAAAAAAGTTTTGAGGGAGCCCTCAGATTCCTAGCTTGGTGGATTGTTTATGTTTCTTTCCCAAACCCAGTCAATAGAGATTGGAGAAGGTGATTACTTCTTCAAATATAAAGAAATGAACACAAGACTTTAAGGTACATTAAAAAAAAAATCAAGAAGACATAACACCATAAAAGAAACTCAAATTCCAGTTGTTGACCACTAAGAATTAAATTTACAAATTGCCTCAGAAGGAATTTAAAATAGTTCCTTTAAAGAAGTTTAGCAAGCTAGAGGAGAATACATATAAACAAAAAAATCAGAAAAGAAAAAATAATACAAAAACAAATTGAGAAGTCCAATAGAGACAGAAATAAAAGATGAACCAAAAACAAATTGCAGAGACAAATAATACAATAAATGAAATTAAAACTGTAATAGAGAGCATTAAAAGTTAGCTTGCAAAATCAGAGAAAAGAATCTGTCAACTCAAAGATGGGTAATTTGAAAATATTCTATCAAAGGAAAAGAAAGTTCAACCCAAGAAGACATCTCCAAAACACATTATAACCTCTCTGTCAAAAATCAAAGACAAAGAGAATTTTTATTTTTTTATTTATTTTATTTATTTATTTTTTATTTTTTGAGTTGGAATCTCATTCTGTCACCCAGACTGGAGTGCAGTGGCCACTCCCGGCCACCTTAGCCTCAACCTGCTGGGCTCCAGCGATCCTTCTGCCTCAACCTTCCAAGTAGCTGGAACTACAGGCGAGCACTACCATGCCCGGCTAATTTTTGATTTATTGTAGAGATGATGTCTTATCATATTGCCCAGGCGGGTCACGAACCCAGGGACTCAGGCAATCCACTCACCTCAGCCTCCCAAATCTTGGGATTATAGGCTGAGCCACGGAGCCTGACTGCAACTCTCATAAGTTAAAAATATTCTCAGAAACATATGACAAGATTGATTGTTTTGCAGCTCTTATGATGAATAGAATCTAGAATCAGTTTTCAACCTGTTCAACCAATTACAGGCAACTAGTATCAATGATTACATCTGTGCAGTAAACAGCCAAACAATATGTGTCAGCCCCTCACTTCTGAAAGTCAGCCAATTAGGTATTACTTACTTGAATAAATGTGTTTTACAATGCCTGCAAACCAACAATATTATCGCTAGCATAATCATACTTATACAAATAATGTCAAACACACATTATTATCTTTCTCCTCTTTCCTGAGATACGTCCCTCCCATCAATAATCCTACTGACAAAAGGAATCAGAAATTTTAGTTAAGATGGCACACTGATTCCTGTATATGCTGTCCCCAAGACTCCAATTCTACAGTGGGAAGACAGTGGACTTGGTGATCAAATTTATTTTTGATATGATTGCACTTATGTCATCTCAGAAGTTCAGTTAATTGTCTTTTCTGCTTAAGAGAAAGATTTAATGAAAATTTTGATTAAATACCCTTATCTTTACCTGAAACAAAGACTCAACTTGAATAATTTGTTCTTTTGAGTAGAGCCCAAATAAATAGTGATTGTGGATACTTTGTGGTATATATAATTGATTCACTTAATCTTACAGAATGAATGTTATCATTTAAATTACTGACATGTAAAATTACAATGAATATGATAGTTCTCAAGGTCCAAATAAAATTTTGCTTCCCCCATAGTTGTTCCCCTCCTCCAAAGGAAATAAATTGCCATTCATCATTCTTTTTTCCTTTCTAAGTGACCAAGGCTCTTCATAATTGCATCAAGTATGTTTCTGTTTATTAGAAATCAAGTTAGCCGGGCTCGGTGGCTCAGCCTGTAATCCCGCGACTTTGGGAGGCTGAGGTGAGTGGATTGCCTGAGCCCGCGGTTCGAGACATGCCTGGGCAGCGAGACCTCATCTCTACAATAAATCAAAAAATCAGCCGGGCGTGGTAGCGCATGCCTGTAATTCCAGCTACTCCGAAGGCTGAGGCGGAAGGATCGCCGGAGCCCAGCAGGTCGTGGCTGCAGTGGCAGGGAGCGGCCACTGCACTCCAGTCTGGGCGACAGAGTGAGACTCCAACTCCAAAAAAAAACAAAAAAAAAGAAATCAAGTTGATGCTTAGTTATAGTATATGATTTGTCTTTCTACCTGTATACATTGTTTCTATAGTTAATGAACCAACTAATAAACTGGTCATGTGAAAAATTTAGTAAATAATTTGTGAAATTGAAAAAGTTTGGACAAAGTAAACAAAAACTTAATTAAAAGTTGGATCAGTATAAATTTAGCTGTATCTAAATTCTATTCTGCATTCTAAAATTCAATAATTTTATATATATATATATTATATATATATATATATTATGTGCCCTGTTGGCTTACATACAGCACTTTTTGTTACTATAGAGTGATGAGCCTAAAGACTGAGTAGTCAAGACCCACAAAATTAAAAATGCCATGACTTGGGCATTGGTGAATAAGGGAGGCTCTTTCAGTTATATCATTCAGTATTACGTCAAATTTGGGAAGCCAGGAAGGTATTAATTTCATTTAAAAATAAAGGCATACACTGAGAGTCGAATAATTTAAGAAATGTATTAATGGTGCCTCCATTTTAATACTCAGGTCTTCTGTTCTGATTCTCCCCTTTCCTTTCTGTTGCCTCTGAGGTCAAAGGCATGGACAACCATTCTCTTCCCAGAATTATGGCTGAGACGTTACAGGAATTTCAGAAGGAATTGAAGTACCCTTTCATGTTAGTCATATTTTCATCCTGAAAACAGGTAGCCCTGATAAAATCCACAGTATCATTTCGGAATAGCTAAGAGTCAGAGAGGATATTTTTTTCTAGATAGTAAATAGCTCTTGTAGTAGGGTTAGGTCAGGATACGGAGGCTATATAACCAACACCCTCCCCTATAATGACCACTGTCATAGGCTACCTTCCCCTATAATCAGACTTGAGAATGGGTGGTCCCATTCTCATTTGACTGGTGTATGATCTAGACCATAGCCAGAGCTGATACTTCTCTGATCTCTAACTTTTTTAGTCTTATTGTTCCTTTCTTCTCATTTGTATATTCATGATTATAGCAGTTACAGTGCTCCTGAGTCCTTTTGCTCATCATCTTTCCCTTTCACCAAGGGTCTCCTCATCCCCCATTTTCTCTGAAATTCCACTTAAGTCATAGCCCAAATCTCATGATCACTCATATATATATATATGAGTCTGTCACCTAGATTAGAGGACAGTGGTATGATCATGATTACTGCAGCCTTGAACTTTGAGGTTCAAGTTACCACCCCCCCCCAAACCCTCTGAGTAGCTGAGACTACAGGCATGGGTTACCACACCTGAATAATTTTTTAAATAAATATTTTGTAGAGTTGAGGTCTTAATATATTGTCCTGGTTGGTCTCAAACTCCTGAGCTCAAGCAATCTTCCTGCCTCAGCTTCTCAAAGCACTGGGATTATAGGTATAAGCCACGACACCTAGCAAAATCATTTGGTTTTTAACTCAGAAGAATTGCCTTTAGCTTCTATACATATTAATCACATAGTCCAAGAAAAGTTATTCATATTCCTACATTAGGGTGTCATTTATATTCTTACATTAGGGTGTCATTTTCTGTCATTAATATTTCACTATAAAATTAAGTAATATTACTAATACTTAGCAATCAGAACTTAGTATAATACATTTGAAAGTACTTTGTAATATTTGCTAAGGTATCAGTTGACTTCTCAATATAATTATAAAACTCATGAGGATTTCCCTTTTATATTTAAGTATGCTTCAGTGTGTCTAAAACAATGTTATTTATGTATCACATAATCAATAAATGTTTGTTGAATAATATAACTTTAGCTCTCAGTTTTCTTAGAAGGTGATATTGTATGCTTATTATTTTTTTTGGTATAAAACTTTTTATTTCAGGTATATTTCTCAAAACATGCATGGTATAATTAAATACTTGGGATAAATATTCCTAATTTCTAAGAATTTTTGTGTAATAATAGTAGTGAATTCTCTCTTTTTTGCATTTAAAAAATTAAGCTGTCTCAGGATAGCTGGTCATTAATTTACTTATATTATTATTATTATTATTATTTTAATCAATATTTTTATTATGATGTTGTAGGGTACGGTTAAGGGTTAGGTATACAGATATGCTTCATTTAGGCCCCCTTGTTGATAACAGGTGTCTCCCCGATCAAGTGTAGTATGGTATGCTTATATATTCCCCAATCCTGTTGCAAATTTCATCTACAAACTAATGATTAAACAATACATGAAAACAGAATTATTAACAGCAACAGTAATTCATATACAGAGTAATATAAATTATTGATACAAAATTTATATTTTTCCATTTTTTTCTTTCTTTCTTTAGATTATGCTTTTACTCAAAATTTTATTATTAGGCAATAAACACGTAGTAACATTTAACAATGAATCACTCTGATTATATTATGGTAATAAGTAAATTATTTTACAAATTTAAATGAATAATCATAATAACATAACTGAGATATACAGGTAGAATTTTATATTCTCAGCTGTTAACCTATTATTAATGATATCATCTATCATTAGGTAGATAACTTAATCTCTGTCACTTTTATCAAATGACATATATCAACTTATCCAGTGTATATTAACTAGTTGACTAGTAATATAAAATAATACAATTTGCCAATATCTTTAGGAGGTAAGTTACATTATTTAAAAATAGTTACTGTTTGTATGTACTTACCATTTGGATAGAATTTCCTACTTGGATAGAATTGCCTATTTGAGGGGAAGAGCTTGATGTGCCTGATAAAATATGTTGCATTTATTTAGCCTTTCTTTTTTGTCTTAAAGTACCAAAAAACTGTTAACTTTATAGTGCAGTTTTCTGGTTAGACATTATCTTAACCAAGTGATTAAAGTTAACATCACCAGAGTTGGGACTAGCTAACCTCATAAGCCTTGTGATGAACTGAGAAGCTAACAGCATCGCTTCTGAAAATACATGCAAGAGAGAGGATTTAATGGTTGACCGTGACCTTAAAACTGGCCAAGAAAAATCTGAGGGATTTATCCTCTAATCCTCAATTTACAGGAAAGGAAACTGAAATCCAGTAGGTCGATTGACCTGTTTATGTTTACCAGTCAGGGAGTCCCAAAGATGAAAACAGTTCCAAATCTTATATATTTTTATTACTTTTATATAATTTCAAACAAACAAAATATTACATTTAAAACTGGGAATTAAGTAAGTTTCTCACCAGAACAAATGTAGAACTTTAGATATTCAACTTTCCTGTCCATCTATCACATTGGCCAGTTTGCAGTTGTATAATTATAAAAACAGAATGCTTATGACAAAGAATTATCTCTTTACATGACAGCCAGCTCCAATATGTTTGCACCAGGTAAATTCATCCTTCACAAAAATGTCAACACATTAAATATTTGCATGTGAAGTACAAGTCCATTTTGGTGCTTTTGTCTGTTGCTTCCAGAAATACATGAAAAATGAAGCAGCCAGAACTAGCAATAAAACACAGTACTATTCAATCAGCAGGTCTATGAAGAAGCAGCTTTCATTTAAAACATCTCACCTCTCAAAAACACTGCCAGGGGAGGGAGGGGCATACCTCATCAACAAGGGTAACTGCATAATGAATATTTGTACCCCACATCTTTAAAATAAAATGTAAGTAAAAATTAAAAGAAATTACCCTTCAGAGTTCCAAACCGCTGTTGCAGCTTCACTTCTATTTGGAAACACTTATAAGTAATTACTTCAAGTGCAAAATTTTTCTCTTCCTTTGTTTGAAATAAAAAGGTTACAAAAATTTTTTGATTCCTCAGAAGTTGTATAGAAAACATTTATAAAACATAACTACATATAAAACATACAGGGTCCAACAATTAGGCTCACGAACCATTCTAGAAAAAGTGCTACAAACCTCATTAATGAAATCACTACGTTCACCCTTGAAGTAGTACCCTTGGGAAGCTATGGACTCATGCTAGCACCTAGTCCAGTCATCGAAGCAATTTTGGAACTCTTTTTCTGGAATGGCAATTAACTTCTAACTGTGCACTTATGTGGAACTTACTACCATGTGCTTATGTTGGCAGCACTATAGAAATAACTGTACTGGAACACCCTCCCTATTCACTTAATCTGGCCCCTAATGAATTTTTTCTCTACCTGAAGAGAAAGGGAATCTTGAAAGAAGACATTTGATGACATTCAGGACATCAAGGGTAATATGACTGTAGTACTGATGGTCATTCCAGAAAAAGAGTTCCAAAATTGCTTTGACTGGTGGACTAGGTACTGTCACCAGTGCATAGCTTCCCAAGGGTAGTACTTCAAAGGTGACCTTAGTGATATTCAGCAATGAGATATGTAACACTTTTTCTAGGATAAGTTTGTGAACTTTATTGTCAGACCTCAAAGTGCCAGAGTGGAAATCTTTGAAAAGTAACACCATCTCAAAGAGTTAAAATCTTAGAGACCCCCATATTCAACATGCATGATGTACCCACAAATAGAAGACCTCATGCAGCTTTAGAGGTTCCAGGCCAGGTTTAAGTGCAAAGGTCAAAAGCCTGGGGTCTGGGTCTGGAATTAGAGTATGAAAAGGTAAGTTTAGATAAGGAGAAATGGAATTTGCCGGTAGTATTAAACTAGGCAATAAATGTGGAAGAATTCTGAAATATAAAAGCACAGTCAAGCACAAGGTACTATATTCAGCAGTCGGATATAGAGTTCTATAGGCTTCCCTTTCCCCGCTATTTGGGATGGAATATAAAAAAGACATTTTAGCCGGGTTCGGTGGCTCAGCCTGTAATCCCAGTGCTTTGGGAGGCTGAGGTGAGTGGATTGCCTGAGCCTGTGGGTTCGAGACCCACCAGGGCAACTTGGGGAGACCTCATCTCTACAATAAATCAAAAATTAGCCAGGCGTGGTAGCATACACCTGTAGTTCCTGCTACTTGGAAGGCCCAGCAGGTTGAGTCTGCGGTGGCTAGGAGCGTGCCACTGCATTCCAGTCTGGGTGACAGAGTGAGATTCCAACTAAAAATAAAAATAAAAAGACATTTTATATGAAGATACTCTTAGAGGCAGTCATCTCATGAATGGCATCCCAGTGAGTGTGCAGGGTATCTAAAGTGGGATTACAGGAATCTGTCAGTTATCTCAAGAAGCGATCTCTTCACCTCCTCCCTACTCTTCTCTCTAGTGCCCAACTGCCACCCCTGCCCTTACCACAGCTACTCTAACTACTATGCTTCTATAAAATTTAGGCTACAATGTTCCCTTAACAATCACTAGCATTAAGGCAGACCAAAGTTATCTTGGCATTTGAGGAGGAAATTTATGCCAAAGTTTTCCTGAAATGCTAGGATGCAGAATCTCCATATTAGCCCATATTAATACAGAAAAAATACTCAAGCAACGTCTACAAATTATCTGAAGGATTATGAAGTGACTATAGGAAATATAGCACCTACAATGAAGGCACACATTTTTATTGATATAATAGAGACCTAACAAGAGTAACAAATGACAACAGAGCAAAAGTCTAATTAATTTAAAGCAAAAAATCTCTTTGCATGGGAAAATAGTAAGGCAGGCAGATTTCTGCACAAAGGGGTTCCTTTTCCCCCTTTTCAATTCAGTTCAAAAACAATAACAAATACAATAACAAATCTTATACAAAATGTACATGACCCAGTTCCTTGTCTAGCGTGTGATATATGTTTTTAACTCATTTAATCTCTACAATAACTTTATGAGGTAAATAACTTATTCAAGGTCATGCAGTTAATTAGAGGTAGTAAAAAAGTCAAAGCCGTGTAGTGTGCTCATAGAGTCCTGGCTTATAATCATGGTACTATTAATTATCCAATATGCCAACTTCAGTGATAGGCATGGGAGATTCAAGGATACCTATGGCAAGATTTTTAATCACTGGAAAATATCTGTCTGGGGAGACAAGAGTTGATGATGGAGTTGGGTCAGAACACAAAGGCCAGAATATTAATTTCATAGGGGAAAACAATAGGAAGAGGCGGGAATATGAAAGAAGAATTGCTAGAAGACTTTGATTTTTCCCAGGTTATAAACTCTAAGATTCACTCAGTCTTCCCTCTCGTATCACATGGTTGTGAGTTTCATAATGGAAAGATTCATACTGAAAATCGTCTACTTCATACTTTACTTCTATGCTTCTGTCTGCACAAAATACACAGGATATCATACTTGGCATTTTAAAATATTTCTTATCTTTCAACAATTCACTTAAATCCTACCTTTTCCTTGAAGCCATTGATGACCAAACTTTTTAACTCCTTTCTCCTTTTAACTCTAAAATCATCATGTGCCATATCCAAATACAACCTATTTTATGACAAAATTGTGCTTCATTCATAAAAAAAAACCCCAAACCTATCACAAACAGTACTCAGTATTCATGAAGAAAATGGCCTTAACACTATACTGTGTGGATTCAAATCTTGGATCTCCCACTGATGAAATATATGATCTTGAGTAGGTTGTCTCTATATCTATACACCACAGTTCAATATCTATGAACTGCTATTTATTTGTGTGTAAAATGACTTTAAAGAGAATGTCCACCTCATATCACTATTACAAAGATTAAATCAATTAATAAATTTAATTAATTAATCTTGAGTTCTTATAAGGGTATCATATATGTGTTTTTTAAGCTTTTCATATTTTATTATGTTCCAGTCACTGTTATACACCCCAGTTACTTAGAGTATGAAATTTTATATTTTTTTCTGTCCTTTCCACATAGAATTCAAATAGTATGTAAAATTTTGAGTTAAAATGATAGCAATAGGAAGGAGGAGCAAGATGGCGAAGGCATAGGTGGACTTGTGAGATTCTCCGAACGTGAGTTCCCAAAAAGATTCTTACTTTTGTTCCCCCATCCCCCAGCCCACCGCCAGCCATTCTGGTCCAAGGCCCAGGGACCTTCGGTCCCACGCAGGACCGGATATTGCGGCCCCCTGCTGCTGCTGTTCCACCACATGCGTGGGAGTCTCGGGTCTCAGCTCAATCCCTGGCTACATCGTCTCTCACCCGGCACCCAGCACCGAGCCGCTGGTTACTCACGGAGGTTCTGGGTGCCCACCCCTCAGAAACACCTGTCCCACTCCTGGCTAAAGTACCCTGTGGGGGGCCCAGGGCCAGTCTAACTGCTCACCACCTGCCCTTGGAGCTTCGCAGCTCTGGAGCTCTGGGCCCACCCTGGCTGAGGCACTCAGTGAGTGACCCCAACTTGGGGACCCAGACAAGCGGAGAGAAACAGATCTATGAAAGAGAATCTGCCTCCCCCATTCTTCAGGCAGAGATTTCCATTGCCCTGACCACCTATCAACAACCCCCACCTTGGTTCCTAAGGTAAAGTCGCTAAACAGGAGATAAAGCCCCACCCCTACGCTAAATCAGATAAAAGCAACTCCCATGCAGCCAAATCCAAACTGTGAGTAAATCTAGATGCCTGCAATGAAAAACAAAGGGGAGAAACCGGAAATCAGAGCTGAAGTGATTTTAGTCTGATCTTTTATTGTGACTTATGATTTTATCATTTTGACTGTTTATTTTGATCACTTTTGTTGTTTGCCTTCTGACTTACACTGTTTCATGATTATATTGGTCTGTCTCTGTGTGGCTATCAGTATTCTTTAGGGAATCTTTCTTACGTGTCTTTTTTCACTTCTTTCCGGTCTTGTGTCTCTTTCTCACCTGATAGTTGGTATGTATGTCTGTTTTCCCTCTCACTCTTCTCTCTCTCTCTAACTTCCTATTGACCCCCCTGTCCTCCATTATTTTCTTCTTTTATACCCCCATTTTAATCTAGGGACCAAGACTACATACTGCTACACAGACAGATTGTAAGGCAGAGTGAAACAGGTTCCAGTGTGCTCATACACCTGTTCGTGCATGCTAGAATCAGCATATACATTCTGAACCACAGCTTCCCCCTCAATTAAACCTCAAAACTGCAAAAAAGTACAGATTGCAGCTTATAATCCAACCTCAAAAGTGAACAAAGCCAGAAGATCCTCATAAGGAAGAACAGGATATTGCAGAAGAGAAATAAAAGCAACCCCACCTTCCCTCAAAAACAGAATGAAAGAAGGGGAGGGAAAGGGGGAGAGAGAGAAAAATCTACACAAATGAAGAAAAACCAAAAGAAGAGTATGGGTCTCTCCCAGACCCCGGGGAGGGCAGACACTGAGAAAACTGACTTCGGAATGCAAACAATGAAGAGGCCCCAGAATGAAGGGTCTCAAACTACAAACCTAGATATCAAGACATTAATGGAAAGATTAAAAAGAATTGAGGAGACACAAGAAGAAACTAGGAAGGAGATAATATCTGAGATAACAGTAATAAAGAATACTGTGAATGAAATAAATAACAAGCTGATAAGCATGGAAAGCAGAATTACCCAAGCAGAAGAAAGAATCTCAGAGCTTGAGGAACAAAATATAGAACTAACCCAAACTCTTAAAAACACAGAAAATAAGCTCAAAAAGACAGAACAAAACCTTCAAGAGATGAGCGATTACTTCAAGAGACTGAACCTATGAGTAATTGCCCTTCCTGAGGCAGAAAGAAAGACAGAGACCACACTGGAGCAAACTTTCCATGAGATCATTCAAGAAAACTTCCCTTATCTAATCAATGATGCAAACATTCAAACACAAGAGATTCAGAGAACCCCTGCAAGACAACAAATGAGAAGACCAACTTCTAGACACATAATAATTCACCTAAACAAAGTAGGCATAAAAGAAAAAAATCCTAAAGCCAGCAAGAAAAAAAGGCCAGATCACCTACCATGGAAGACCAATCAGAATAGCAGCAGATTTATCTACAGAAACCTTGCAGACTAGGAGAGCTTGGAGTCCTATCTTCAAAGTCCTATAAGATAAACATTGTCAACCAAGAATAACCTACCTAGCCAAGCTAAGCTTCATCAGCGAGGGAGAATTCAAATCTTTCCCAGATATCCAATCCCTAAGAACTTATACTGCCACCAAACCACCTCTACATGAAACATTTAAGAAAGTACTAAACACAGAAGAAAAGGAAAAAGAACAACATTCTTCACAAGAGTACAAGGAAAAGAATAAAATATACGTGAACCAACCCTAAAACCAAAATAAAGGCAAAAAAGCCAAGTGGAAGAACAACAACTCTATAAGAACTCTATGATAGGGATGAACTCTCACATTTCAATAATTAGCCTGAATGTGAATGGACTAAACACACCACTGAAAAGACATAGGATGGCAAAATGGATAAAATATCACCAGGCAACAATATACTGCCTTCAAGAGACCCATCTCACTGAAAAGGACATACACAGACTCAAAGTAAGAGGATGGGAAACAAATTTTCAGCAAATGGAACACAAAAGAAAGGAGGAGTTGTGTTCTAATTTCAGGCAAATTACCATTTAAGCTCTCAAAAATTAAAAAAGATACAGAGGGCCACTACATAATGATAAAAGGTTCACTCCATCAATAAAAATATCTATCCTAAACATATATGCACCCAAAATAGGTGTGCCAACTTTCGTAAAGCAACTTCTAGGAAAACTAAAGAAAGATATTGACTCTAACACCATCATAACTGGGGACTTTAATACCCGACTCACAACCCTAGACAGATCATCAGGACAAAACATCAGCAAGGAGATCCGGAACCTCAATGTGACTCTGGACCAAATGGACTTGATTGATACCTACAGAACACTCCATCCAAAGACCACAGAATACACATTCTACTCATCACCACATGGAATGTATTCTAAGATCGACCACATAATTGGCCATAAATCAAGCATAAGCAAATTTAAAAGTACAGAAATTCTACCATGCACCTTCTCAGACCATGATGGAATAAGAATAAACATTAACACCACCAAGGTCCCCCCCAAACCCACAAAGACATGGACACTAAACAGCATGATGCTAAACAACTCCTGGGTCAATGATGAAGTCAAAACAGTGATCAAAAGATACCTGGAAACAAATGAAAATGAAGAAACATCTTACCAAAATCTCTGGGATGCCTTGAAAGCTGTAGTAAGAGGGGAATTTATATCCCTACAAACACACATGAAGAAAATGGAGGGAACACAAATGAACAGTCTAAGAAGCCAGCTAAGGAAGCTGGAAAAGCAAGACCACAAAAACCCTAATTTCAGCAGAAGAATCCAGATCACCAAAATAAAAGCCCAAATCCAGGACATAGAAGACAAAAAGATAATACAAGAAATCAATGAAACAAAAAGCTGGTTCTTCAAAAGGATAAACAAGATTGATGGTCCCCAAGCTAGACTGACCAAGAAAAAATGAAGAAAAAACCAAATAAGCACAATCAGAAACACAAAAGATGAAGTCACATTTGACCTTGAAGAAATACAAAAGTTCATTAGAGACTACTATGTACACGTGTATGGAAACAAACTTGAAAACCTTAAGGAAATGGAGGACTTTCTGACATCACACTACCTACCTAGGTTGGAACAGGAAGAAATTGAGACCCTAAATAGACCAATAACAATCAAGGAAATCGACTACGCAATAAGAAAACTACATACCAAAAAAAGCCCTGGTCCAGATGGCTTTCCAGCAGAATTCAACAAGACATTTAAGGAGGAGCTGATACCAATCCTACTGAAGGTAATCCAGGCGATTGAAAAAGATGGAACTCTCCCCAAAGCATTTTATGAAACCAACATCACATTGATACCCAAGGCAGGTAAAGATCCAACAAAGAAAGAGAACTACAGGCCAATATATTTGATGAACATAGATGCTAAAATTCTCAACAAGATCCTAGAAAACCGGATTCAACAACACATCTCAAAAATCATCCATCATGACCAAGTAGGCTTCGTACCTGGGACGCAAGTCTGGTTCAACTTTCGTAAAACCATAAATGTAATTAAATACATCAACAGATGCCAAAACAAAAACCACATGATTATATCATTAGATACAGGAAAAGCTTTTGA
>NW_007257973.1:79512-97522 GCF_000164805.1 Carlito syrichta | reverse complement strand
CGAAACCCAAATAAAAACCACAATTCCATTCACAATAGCCACAAAAAAAATGAAATACCTTTGCATCTTCCTAACCAGAGACATGAAAGACCTTTACAATGAAAACTACAAAACACTGCTCAAAGAAATCAAAGATGACCCAAACAAGTGGGAAAATATCCCATGCTCATGGATTGAAAGAATCAACATTATGAAAATGTCCATCCTACCTAAGGCAATCTACAGATTTAATGCAATACCCATCAAATTACCAGCAACATTCTTCTCAGACCTAGAAATGGCAACTCAGGAATTCACATGGAAACACAAACGTCCAAGAATAGCCAGAATAATCCTCAGCAAAAAAAACAAAACAAATAAACAAACAAAAAAAAACAAACAAAAAAAACAAAGCAGGTGGTATCACATTACCAGACTTCAAACTTTACTATAAAGCTACAGTCATCAAAACAGCTTGGTACTGGTATAGGAACAGGCATATAGATCAATGGTATAGAATTGAGATTCCAGAAGCAAAACCTCAATTTCTCAACCAACTCATCTTCGACAAAACCTCCACCACCTACCACAGGGGAGAGGAGAACCTATTCAGTAAATGGTGCTGGGAAACCTGGCTGACCACATGCAGAAAATTGAAACAGGACCCCTATCTATCCCCATACACAAAAATTAACTCCAAATGGATCAGAGACCTAAATGTAAAACCTCTAACCATAAGAACCTTAGAAAATGAAGGACATACCCTCATGGAAATCGGAACTGGCATCCAATTCCTGAACCAAACCCGAAACCCACAGGCCATAAGAGATAAAATAGACAAGTGGGACCTCATTAAACTGACAAGCTTCTGCAAAGACAAAGAAACCATCAAGAGAGCAGGGAGACAGCCTACAGACTGGGGAAAAGTATTTGCCAACACCAGGTCTGACAAAGGCCTAACATCTTGAATCTACAAGGAACTCAAACATGCTGAAAAGAAAAAAACAAACAACCCCATTATAAAATGGGCAAAAGATATGAACAGACACTTCACAAAGGAAGACATCCGAGCAGCCAACAGACACATGAAGAAATGTTCAACCTCACTAATCATCAGAGAGATGTAAATCAAAACCACACTGAGATACCACCTAACTCCAGTCAGAATGGCAATTATCAACAACTCAAAAAAAAAAAAAAAAAAGAGGGTGTGGCGAAAAGGGAACACTTCTACACTGTTGGTGTGAGTGTAAACTAGGGCAACCTCTGTGGAAAGCAGTGTGGCGATTCCTAAAAGCTCTAAATATCAACCTCCCATATGACCCCACAATCCCCTTACTGGGAATATATCCTGAAGAACTCAAAACACTCTTTAAAAAAGATACCTGCACACGTATGTTTATCGCAGCATTGTTCACAATAGTAAGAACCTGGAAGCAACCACACTGTCCATCAAAAGAGGACTGGACTAAAAAATATGGTACATATACACGATGGAATACTATGCAGCCATAAAAAAGAACAAAATCATGAATTTCACAGCAACCTGGATGGAACTAGAATCTATAATACTGAGTGACCTCTCACAGAAACAAAGATCCGAGTATCACATGTTTTCACTCATATAATGGACCTTGAACATCCATTGTAATACTATAAGAAAATGACTGACAGTAGTGGGACACTATGGGAGGGAGGGAGATGGGATTAACGGCAGCAAATATCTCTCTGGGGACAGGGAAACACCTCGTATCAACGAGGGTGCCTGAAAGAAACATATTTGTATACCTAACCCTTAACTGTATCCCACAATATCATAATAAAAAAATATATATATATTACCATTCAAAAAAAAATGATAGCAATTCTTGCATTTTTCACAGAGCGTTAGCACACCCTCCCCTCTCTTCCCTCCCCAACCCCTCACATGCACACATCCACCACTTGCCATACTTCTACACCTTATCTAGGGAATCTAACTACCCCTGGGTGAGAACCACATGACTATCTACCCTGTGAAGCGAAGCAGGAGACCATATCTGATGCTTTTATTGTCAAGTCCACTGTACCCAGTATAGTTCTCCACATAGAAGGAGATCTCTGCTTATTATTGAAGAATTTATCTCAATATCAGATCAATTTTTAAAACATGATATGCCACTAGGCATTTTTACCACAGAATAGAGGAAGTTCAAGTAAATTTTTCTCTCTATTTAACAAATATTAAGGAAGGTCATTGATGTACCATCAGTGCATTCTTCTTTGACTCTCAAAACTCGGTCCTTGTAAGTACCCATGAAATAAGAGCTGAAGGAAATAACTATTCTTCCCTTTCTCTCCTCTGAATTTCAAGCTCTTTGGAACACTAAGTTTGTGAATTAGTGTATTTCAAATAAACATATACAACATTCAACTTAATAAATATAAGTCATTTTGGTGGGTCAAAATATCTAGTTTATGTTTATTGTTAATATTCATTTATTAAGCTAGGATTAAAATAAGTGCCTAATTTCTATATAAGATAATGTTTATACTAAAAATGCAAATAGGTATAGCATTTAAAGAAAAAGAATAAATTAGGCTGAATGCAATACTTTTTAACTACGTAATTGCTGACATGTTTCTATAATCTTCTGGTTATGTCTAGTGCTTACATCAACCAGTGTAGATATCCAATCTAATGGTTACATAGGTTGTCTCTATCTTCCATGCTTGCCCCTAACATGCCTCCTCTACTACACAAGTTCCCAATATTGGCAGAGAGCCCAATGCTATTTCTATAGATGCCATCTGTTTGTAGTAGAGATTGTGTTCTAAATGATGAGACTTGTATCTTAAGCTCTGGCCATTGATGATGCAAAATAAAAATGGGTATCCCTAATAGGTTCAGAAATTAAAACCAGATCCCAGCTGCTGCAATCAATATTTAGGCAATTGTTAAATTATTCAGAAAATGAAAACAAGCACAGACTCAGAATATAATTAAGTGAAAAAAATATTTGTTTTTAGATATCATGGAAATCACTTTCAAATTAAGGTTTGTGCATAAATAAACTAAAAATAAATTGTGTTTTTATTTTAAGGGGAAAATACATTCCTGATTTTGGTGGCTGCCATAAGAATAAAAATCAACATCTGCAGAAAAAGACTGATGACTTTAGCTTTGTTGCTGCTGTTGTTAGGCAGATTTTTTAGACCACCTGGGATACCATCTGTACCAAAAACCTGAAAATTTGAAGAAAACAAAACAAAAAGATATGCAAATGTGTAAGCTTAGAAGTAAAACAATCTCCTTTCCCAGTCCATCACCTGAAAATATGTGTTTACATGGAATTCAAGAATGAACGTCTTCAATTCATGTCTTGTGTTTTCCCTACAGGTATATTATTGTTTTATTTAGATAAGTCAACAACCAGAATTCTGGTACTTGTTGATTCTTAGGCAGAAAAATATTTCATTGCAATTGACTATTTTCTAATTCCATCCGTTTTCCAGTGATAATTCACCAAATAGATTTTAGAAACAAATTGTATCTCATTTAATCATTATTCTACATATTTGTCTTCATTCTTAGTTGTGTTGGAAATAATTGGAAACAAGTCTGATATTATTATAATTGTATAATTCATATATATATTTAGTTGTTCATTAACCGCAAATTGGTCATTTGCTGAATAGAAAAGTAACAGGAACATATATCAGAACAAAATACAAATATTGCATACAAAGGGGTTGCAGTTAAGTGGAGGGGAGACATATGAATAAATAACAATTAAAAGTAGTTTGTAAACCGGGCTTGGTGGCTCAGCCTGTAATCCCACGCCTTTGGGAGGCTGAGGTGAGTGGATTGCCTGAGCCCATGGGTTCGAGACCCGCCTGGGCAGCAAGACCTCATCTCTACAATAAATCAAAAAATCAGCCAGGCGTGGTAGCGCATGCCTGTAATTCCGGCTACTTGGAAGGCTGAGGTGGAAGGATCGCCGGAGCCCAGCAGGTCGAGTCTACGGTGGCCGGGAGCGGCCACTGCACTCCAGTCTGCGTGACAGAGTGAGAATCCAACTCAAAAAAAAAAAAAAGTAGTTTGTAGAAAGAGGAGGGGGCAGTGTCTGATATACACTGAAGATGTAGATAAACATATACCTATGCAGTTAAGCAAGGGTTAATCATACATTTCCGGCAGGCATACGACTTTCCTATGGAAGGCAAAAAATGAAGAGTAAAAGAACACATGCATGCACCATTCTCGTCACATTCCTCCTGCTCTTAATGCTGATCTCATGTACCTGTGGTCATAAGTCTGTCCGTATGACAGTCACTTTGTCTGTATAATAACCACAGATTGACAAAATGATTACAACATTTGCCCCATAACTAAAATTGCCTCTAACACTGTGTAAAAAGAAATACCTAAAAATCTATTTTTATTGGTTTTTCTCCTGTCTTGTGTGTGGAGTGGGTAGAAACATGCAGAAGGAAATAAACGTGGAAAGATTGGATGCAGTTAAAAGCACAAAGGGAATCCAACGAGCAGTACATTGTTTTGGGCTTTATTTGTGGAAAACCAGGAATTTCAGAATGCTTCTAACGGGATCAGATATCATCTGACTTGTGACAGAAAGAGAAGTTGGGCCACAATATGAAGGAAAGATTATGACTCTTGGTTGACCACTGCCATATTGATCAAAGTGAGAGATGATGAGGATTTGAATAGTAGCTACTCCAGCAGCACTGAAACCACAGGACACCAAGATTGTCTAGATGCAACAAAGGAGGAAATAATCTGAGATGACGCTGAGTTATAGAGAATTTTAGGGTCTATATTTATGAATACTGAAGAAAGCATGAATTTGAGGCTATCTCAAAGAGAGATGGAGGCTTTCTGGAACTTTCGGTAATTGGGATGTAGCAGAAGCGCTGTAATAGGGTTACCATGAGTAGATAAGAAATACAACAAAGAAGAAATTATTCTACTTCCTTCCTTCAGATATTCATTATGTTCTCTTTTCACTTTCTAGCTAAAATGATCTAGTAACCACATCTTGTACTATGGGAGAACATTTGAATTTTCGATGTCTTTCTACAAGTGCTGTTTGATTTTAATGAATGGCATTAGTTTTCGTTGGGGTATGATTTGGATATATCATATGGAGTCAATGACTCTTTAGTGGAGATCTGCTACACCTAGAATGCATATAAACACATCATTTATTCCTAATTGAAACAACTCCATTCATTATACAGCCCTTAGACTGGTCATATTATCACCTTAATGTTAATTGACAGCTTTTTATAAATCCATATGCAGGAAGTGCAGGCACCAGGTGTGTTTTATTTTTCTTTTTTTCAGAATTGCATTTCTTGCTAATGAATTGTTATAGCACTGAAATGTAAAGGGGGCTTTTGATATTGCCTATTTTAATATTCAATCTTCATGTATATACGCCTAGATTATACCCATTTTAAACTGGTAAGATACTTTATTTTTGCATTAGTATGTGATCATGTTGAGTACCCTATATAAATGATACCTAAGGCTCCTGAAGGAAAAGTTAGCATTAAACCTTTGTGAATACTGCAGATATTAATTAAGTCTGTTGAACTAAATTATCCCATTGTTATGATTTTTTAAGTGTCTATTCAATCTTCATTCAATTCACTTAATACATTAGGGTTGTTTTAAAATATTTTATGTACTAACTGAAATAAGAAAAATTATAGGCACATATAAATATACATTTATAAAATATTTTTGGATTTTGTCTCAAAAAAGAATATAATTACATTATAATTGTGATAGCTAATTCTACTTAGAGCTTTTACATGCCCTTGAACAGAGACTAGCATTTTCATATGCTAACATGAGGGAAAACTAAAATATCTGTTTTTCAAAACTTTCATCACATGACTGAAATATGAGGGAGGACCCTGCCAAAAAAGTAATTTACTTACTAAAAAATTGTGTATTTATTCTTACGTGTTTAAACTTCAGTCAGTTTCAAAGTACTCTTCGTTTGATGTAATATACCTATCGAGACGCTTTTTTCAACGCTCAAAACAATTTTTGAACTTGTCAATTTTGATGCTTTTTAGTGTTTTTGTTCTTTTTTTGTTTGTTTGTTTCACTTCTCCTAAATTGGCAAAATGTTTCCTTTTGAAACCTTTTCTCATCTGGGAAACAAACAAACAAACAAGTCTGTGGGTGCAAGATCAGGCGACTAGGGGGTTGGGGGATGGATGATCATGTAGTTTGCTAAAAATAACAGCTGAACACTCAGCATGATGTGAGCAGGTTGTTTATGTAAATCACCCATCATGAAATGGGCAAACACATTAAAAGAATATCATATAGATATATATTAACTGAAGCCAAATGCAGCCTCTTGCAGTAATGCTAGCTGGTACACTTATGATGATGGGTTCCTAGTGAGGGAAGCCTGTACTACCCAGGGCCTGACTTCCAAAAGAAAATTCCTTGTTTTTTTTTTTTTTTTGGTCCCCCCACCTTGTAAGTAGGTTTCTTTGGACAGAACTCAGACTCTACCCTAAGACGATATAGATGTTGGTAAAGAGCCTCTTTTTGCTTTATAGGAACAAACATTGAGTAAATAATTTACATATGTATGTATGTACGTATGAATGTGTTTATTCTTTTATTTGTTGTCAGGTCTCACTGTGTGGCCCAAACAGGAGTGCAGTGGCACAATCATGACTCATTACAAATTGAACCTCCTGGACTCAGACAATCCTTCCACCTCAGCCTCCCGAGTAGCTGTGATTACAGGCATGCTCCACCATACCTGGCTAATTTTTTAAATTTTTTGTGGAAATGAGGACTTGCTGTGTTGCTCAGGCTGATCTCAAACTCCTGGGCTCAAGCAGTCCGCCCACCTCAACCTCCCAAAGTGCTGGGATTACAGGCATGAACTACCGCATTCAATTGTAACAAATAATCTAGACAAGTAGTTTGGCAGATATGGCAGTACATCAAAGTAATCTGTGGGTTTTTATTTAATTTTAAATTTTAGATATAATGAATGGAATCTCTGATTCCCTGGGAAATTCTTAAACTATAATCCCAATATGAAATAACGAACAAGTGCTTTGAAACTACTGACATAATCAACTTTTTCATTCTCCATATTATTCCCTGAGGAAAGTGCTCTGTTATCCTTTCAGAAAACCATGCTGCTGGAAAAGTTAGCACAATCTGGTGGTCAAGAGCAAAGAGCTTGAAGCTAGATGGCTTGGGGTTTAATTTGTGCTCAGCTTTTCTGTAGCTGTATTGTGTTTCCTGTGTATAAAATGACTTTGTTAATTGAATGACTTAATATGCCTGGTTTAGGTTTAGGGTTAAGTAAATTTTCTTAAATAAAGCATACATTAAGTTCAATTATAATCATGCAGAACTTGAGTTATTTTTTATTCATTGACTAAACAATTATATCCACAATAAAAGAGACATTAGCATAGGTACCCAAAATGCAATAATAAGAAATGTTTTTGATATTCAAGAAACTAACAACTTATTTGGGGAGCGAGCATATAAATTAGTAATTTCAGCATGATCTGCTAAGTACCAGAATTAATTAAGTACAGGTGAGAGTAGTGGACACAAAGCAGTAACAATCAGAAAAGGTAAAAACATTTGAGGTGAATCTTGAAAACATTGTGTGCATTCATTAGAAGATGAACATGAGGCAGTCATTAGTGCTGTTTGCCAAATATATATAGTTCTTCCTCCTTTGGGACACAGTTTCTCCCTCCTCCCCCCACCCCCAGTATGGGCCAGATATAGACAAATTCAACCTGTAAACTGGGTTCTACTTTCCTTTTGGATACT
Source organism: Carlito syrichta (assembly GCF_000164805.1). Classification (NCBI taxonomy): domain Eukaryota; kingdom Metazoa; phylum Chordata; class Mammalia; order Primates; family Tarsiidae; genus Carlito; species Carlito syrichta. The sequence continues at coordinate 89,703 of NW_007257973.1, read as the reverse complement.
GTGCCTGGCAGTAGAGGGTGGCTGCTCTGCCCGCTGGGTCCCTGTGTGATGAGCAGAGACCTATCCTCAAACACAGCGAGTGGATATCATACACAAGAAATGAAACTTGTTGGTTTAACCTTCTGATATTTTAGGGTTACTATCTTTATTATATTATATTTTTAGCCACAGAATAATTCAGTGCAGAAAGAGAAAGAGAGAGAAGCAAATGTTGGGCCTGAACGTGTGTCAGAGTATTTGAGGAAATCATTACTGCTTCATTGGGGTATAAAGGGAATTGTGAGATCTGAGGGTTATGAAAGAGGCAGGGCCAACTCATAATGATGTCTTCATGGAAATCTTACACTGGAAAATTAAATTTCAATAAAGGATTTTTAATTCATGAAGCAAAACAGTAAGATCTACTAACTACTAAAATATCTTAACCTCTTGGTAATGGGAAGGAGTAGATTCAAGAAAACTAATTTTGAAATCAGGAAGAGGAATTAACAGACTGGATCATCCTACTATTTTTCTTCCTGCCTATTCTTTCAGTTCTAAAGATAACCCTCCCTAACAATGATACATGCCAGCCTTTAAAGTGTTTCCTGTGTAAAGTGCCCACTAGCATAGAGTGGACAATGTGGTACTGGAGGATGAACATGAGTCCCTTCCCTGAAAGATTAGTGACTTTTATGTAAAGGTTATCTTAGTATGTTTCCAAAGGGCTCTCCATCTTCCCCTACCCAGCTTGGCAAACTGCTGCACTTGTTTTCAATCATACTCAGTGATCTATCACAGAAACAAAGAACAGAGTACCATATGTTCTCACTCATAAGCAGACCTTGAACAGTTATCATAAAACTATAAGAAAGGAATTGACAGTAGTGGGAAATTGCCAGGGGAGGAGGGGTGGGATTGGCAGTTGAGGAAAACTGCCAGGGGAGGGAGGGGCATACCTCATCAACAAGGGTACCTGTATGATGAACATGTGTATACCTAACCCTGTATTGTACCCCACATCTTTAAAATAAAAGGAAAAAAAATAGAAATACTTAGTTGGAAAACAAGTAATGTGTTGGAAAACATGAAATTTTTATTTTGCTCTTCTGACTTATTTTTCGAATCCTTAAATCCTGACAAAGACTTTCTCCTTAGCTAAACTTGAATCATGATCCTCTGAGCCCTCTTCCCAATTAGGAGTTAGCCTTAGCTTCTCTTCTTGCCAAGTTCAATTTTAGCTAGAATCTTGCTAAGTCTGTTTAGCAAGAATCCCCCACCCTTGACATCTAATCACCCTGACCTGCCTTCAGCAAGAATCCTGTTAGGAAAATTGACAAGAGTCCATTTATGCTTGATGTCTCCTCTTTGTAATTTTTCATCCACTGATACCCTCACTCATTTTGTTGATATAAATCCTAAGCTGTCTTTCTTATATTCACAGTTGAACCCAATCTCTCTCCTTTAATGCCATAGTTTTGACGCTTTTGCAAACGTTTTGCCTGAAATATTTCTTACTGTTTTAACATGTGCAGGAATAATTTTTTTCTTTAACAATCACAGGGTATTGTTATTTAGGTTTAGCATATGATTGGTCCAGTGATTCAAGATCTGTGAGGGAAGGTGAAGATAGTTGAGAAGGTCACTGGTGAAACACAAGTCATAAAACTGTCAGGTTTCAGTTAGAGCAAGAATATCAAAAGATTCTTAGAAAAGAATATGATGTGGGGTGTCGTTGCTCAAGCACGTAGTCTCAGCACTTTGGGAGGTCAAGGCAGGAGGATTGTTTGAGGCCAAGAGTGTGAGACCAGTCTAGGCAGCATAGCTAGATCTTATCTCTACCAGAACTTAGACATTTTTTTAGTAAAAAAAGAAGATGATGAAACAGGCAATTTGCTGGATAAGTTTTTCCAGAAGATGTGGTGAATGAATGTGTAGCTTATGAAGGGCATGATTATGGATCATTTTACAAGACATTCAGAACTGTAGTGTAACAATAGAATGGAAAACTGGAGATTACATAGGGATCTTGGATTTCTTTCACAACAGAGGGAAACAAGAAATTAAGGCATCATAGAATTAGATGTATTCATCTCTCTGGAAAAGGCAGTTTACTTTTGACCACTTAGAAGTGTTCTAATGCTGAAGTATAGAATTGTACCACTGATACTCTTTTGGATTTTAATTTTATCTTCTAATAATTTCAAGAAGTGGGAAACTATACATTGAAGCTACATAGAACTAAGCGAAAATAAAATAACTCAGGTTAGAAAAGGCTTGGGCTTTGATGGATGCAAGTTGAAGTTTAAATATTGAGAAGCCAAATAAGCAATGTCAACAGCCATAAAATAGAAACAACAATAGCACATACCTTCTAAGTTATCATGAAACTCAGTGAGGTACCATATGTGAAATCCATTTAGTGATAGTGAAATATACTGACTTGGTTATTATTATCAGACCTTATAGCGAAAGGTGTAAGATTCAGACTTGGACACTCTTTCGTGTCTAAAGACAATGGAATAAAGTCAACAGTTAAGTCAATGGATCTGCTGTGAACATAGGTACTGTAGGCCAGGACCCTTGCTTTTTTGAACCTGAGTTTTAAGTAATATTTCATCTTCCTTGTAGTTAATAGGAAGGCCAGATCATGCACTAGTGGAAGAGAAGAACTTGCTGCAGACTTTCAGTGGGGAGTCCCTGCCTTTCCAGATTTATTTTTAAGGCATTAGCTTATATGGTTGTATGAGCTGGCAAGTTGCAGGTCCAAAATTTGTGGAGCAAACCAACAGGTTGGCAGCACAGACAGAAATTAATATTGCACTTTGGGGGCATAATTTCTTCTATGGGAAACCTCAGCTTTTGCTCTTATTGAATGAAGCTTACATACATTATTGAGGGTAGACGCCTTTACTTAAGTCAACTGATTGTAGATTTCATCACATCTACAAAATGCCTTCACAGCAACATGGAGACTAATGTTTCCTTTCATAACTGGGAGCCATGTCCTTACTCACACCTGTTAAGTGTGAGGGTGTCTATGTCCTAGCACCAGCAGCTCACAGCACTGACTTTTTCCTTGTAATGAACTGCAACCCTTGAGAACCACAAAGTTTGGGTGCAGTCCTAGGAAAAATTATAAACTTGGCTTACTTGTTAAATTTTTAATTTTTTTCCTATTTTTTTTTAAGATATGAGGTATAATTCAGGACAAGGTAAATAAGTGGTCATCGTACAAATATAATTTGGGCCTTCTTTTTGTCCCCACTTCACCTGGTTTGAGATCGGGTACCCTTATTGATGTTATGTGACCTCCCTCCCCTGACAGTGTCCCATTATTGCCAATCCCTTTCTTATAGTATTATGACAAATGTTCAGGGTCCGCTTATGACTGAGTACATGTTATACTCAAATCTTTGTTTCTGTGCTAAATCAGAGTATTACAGATTCTAATTTCATCCAAGTTGATGCGAAGTTCATAATTTTCTTTTTCTTTATGGCTGCATAATATTCCATCATGTAAATGTACCAAATTTTCTTTATCCAGTCCACTTTCAATGGGCAGCAGGGTTGGTTCCATGTTTTTGCTATTGTGAATAATACTGCAATAAACATGTGTGTGCAGGTATACTTTTTAAAGAGCAATTTGAGTTCCTCTGGGTATATTCCCAGAAGGGGGATTGCTGGGTTGTATGAAAGATTGATTTTTACGTCTTTTAGAAATCACTGCACTGTTTTCCACAGAGGTTGTACCAGTTTACACTCCCAACAACAGTTTAAAAGTGTTTCCATTCCCCACATCCTCTCCAGCATATGTTGTTTTTTGAGTTATTGATGATGGCCAGCTTAACTGGAGTTAGATGGTATCTCAGTATGGTTTTAATTTGCATATCTTTAATGATTAGTGAAATTGAGCATTTTTTCTTGTATATGTTAGTTGCTTGTATGTCTTCTGAGAAGTGTCTATTCATATCTTTTGCCCATTTTTTAATAGGGTTGTTTGTTGTCCTTTTGACATGTTTGAATTACGTGTAGACCCTGGATGTAAATCTTTGTCAGATTTATAGTTGGTAAATATTTTTTTCCCATTCTGTGAGCTGTATCCATGCTCTCTTGTTGGTTTCTTTTGTTTGCAGAAGCTTTTCAGTTTGATGAGGTCCCATTTGTCTATCTTATATTTTATGGCATTTGCTTTTGGAGAGTTGATCAGGAATTGGTTACCTATTCCAATTTCTGTAAAGGTGTTTCCTACTATTTCTTCTAAGATTCTTACAGTCTGAGGTTTTATGTTTAGGTCTTTGGTTCATTTGGAGTTGATTTTTGTGTATAGTGATATGTAGGAGTCCTGCTTCTGTCTCCTGCATGTGGTCAGCCAGTTTTCACAACACCATTTACTAAACGGGTTATCCTCTCCCCAGTGGTTGTGGGTGGAGGCTTTGTTGAAGATGAGTTGGTAAATGTTTTATCTTTTTACATCTGCCTTCAATTCCTTTACTTCCCTCTTGCATTCTATTTTTGATGTTCCCTCTTAGTAATCTCTGGATATACAGAGTTCCCCTCAACAGTGTGGCTCCAACCCCACTCTCCCTGGGCAAACCACAACCCTTTGGACCAAAACTTCCCTCAATTTTTATTTTCACATAAGTTTGAGGAAAAAAAGGTAAAAATTTTTCCTCATTCATCCTTAGGTTTGTGATTGAGATCCCTACAATAAAAGGTAGATTAATGAGAGAAAATAATCTTCATTTATTTAGTATGTATTTTACATGGCATGGGAGACTTCAGAAAGGAAGACCCAAAGACACAGGGAAAATTGCATATTTTAATGAAAAGCCATGCAGAAGTATGGTCGGAGGACAAAAGGGTGTGATCTCACGGTAGTAAACTGGGGTGGGGTAGAGGACTTAGCAAGGTCCATGTTCAGGTTCTTCTTGTTTCTCTGCATGACATTTTTTTCTCCAGAGGTAGTACAGGATATCTGTACTGTAAGGATCTTTAGGGGAGAAAGAAGAGAGACTGTGAGAGAGTGTCCATCCTAGGTTTGATGGCCTGCTTCAGGGAAGAGGGAGGCAGGAAATTTCAGTTTCTGTGGTCAGTTTCAGGAGAGAGGGAGCTGGGAAAATGTCAGAGAGACCTTCCCACTCCTGCAATTTTCTCAGTAAATATCAGCTTAAAATAATACTCAGAATGCCAAGAGGCCATATTTGGAGGTAGCATTTCCTGCACGCTATCAGAAACTGCTTGTTTACGACACAATCTATTCTTTTATGATTTTGGTTAAAACTAGTTAATGGATTGATAAGTTCTGTTTTCTATTCAAATTAAGTGCAAATAATAGAAGCAACATCGCTTTGGGAGTCACAAGTCCTGGTTTCAAATGCTGATTCTGTGGTATAGTAAACATGTGATTTGTGTAATCTCATTGAAGCACATTTAGTTTTTTTCCATTTAGTTGGGATAAGAATGCTCTATGAAGATAAAATCTTTTTTTTAATCACAGACTAGAACCAATTATATTTTTTCTTTTTTAAAAAAATAACATTTTTAGTGTTTTCCTAAAATTAAAAAATTAAAAATTGTAGAAAAAGTTTTATATTTGTTTAATATGTTTAAATTGGAGAAATAGTTCTTTCTTTATTTTTATTCCTCACAATAAATCTGGTTCGAAATCCCTATGAACTAGTTTTGGCAACAAATATTCATAGAACTATTAATTGCACTTGATTTCTTGAGAAATGAAGAAATGTCTGCATTATATTGTCAAAGAGATACTATTCACAAAATAAAGAAGGATAAAAGATAAAAAGAAAAAAGGAAAGGGTTAAAATCAATAATACCATATAATTTTAGTTAGCTAAATCATTTGTATCTACTTTCTGAGTGAAACAGTTAGCATGACACTTACATGTCTCTTACAGTAATTACCTGAAGCACTTCAATTATCTCACATTCTTAGGTCATTATTGAGATGGGTGATGAATATACCCCATTCAACCTTCTCATTCGCATGTTGGGTGCTTTGACGTATTGCATTTCAAAAACAACTATGGGTAATTAATTTCTCATGTCAAGATAGTATTATTTTTCCCACAGCTGAATACGTGTGCCCTCTTGTATTGATTTCTATTGTCTCCTTATCTATGAGTTTTATCACCAGAAGTAGACAATTTCATCAAGGACATTGATTGTATCCTGTTTCTCTTTAAACTTTCCCAGCTACAGTTTCCTACAGAGAGCGGGACTCAGAGAGATTTTGGAACGTTCTTGTTTATTTGAGGTTATTAATATTTTTCTGTCATCATATACTATAGAAAATCACACTACACTCTGGAAAAACTTGCAAAGAGAAGATACTTTTTATTCATTTTAGGAAATGTATGTTATATGAGTGATACAGCATTTCAGCTGAGCAGACTATCCATAATGTCTTGGCCATGTAGAAGAGGCATGCAAACTTCTAAAGATTTATGAAATAATAAAAACAATTACAAATGCTTTGTTTCCTATGAATTAGTCACCTGATACCTCCATGAGGATCAACTTTATTCAGTTATCCATAGAACAAAATATATATTTGATACAATAATGAGCATCCATTGCTTATAAGCATATGTGTGTATATAGAATCCCATGTACTTTGTATCACAATAGAAATTATATCTTGTCTAGTTCTAGAATATCTACTTTATAAGACATGCAAGTAAAACATAATATAGAAAATGCTTGTTTGCTTTAATATTTTGTATTGTCTTTCCAACATTTACAAATGTGTTAAATCATTGCTATTATGGGCACTAGGCCTCAACCTTGCTTTAGTTTTTCTAACTGGTTTTGTTTGTAACTTTACATTTACACAGTCAGAGGAATCAGTATTCCCAGCAGAATACTCTGCTAATCACACTATTCTGAGAAAAATTACTGATCTTGATGATAGTAATAATAATGGAAATAAACTGAGCCAAACACATTAATAATTATATATTTTACTAATGATTTGCCCTTCCAGATAGAGCAGCCTTGCAGATCTCACATTACAAGGCTGAAATTGTGAATGGCCCAGATGTAGGAGATAGTATAATAATCTTGTGTCTGGTATTCCTTCTGATAACAAAACAGAATCCTTCAGATAAACTGTGGTTTATCCAAACATCAATCTGCCCACGTCTGACTTGGGCTTACATGAACTTAATGCTGGGAAGGTGCTTCATCATCAGTCTTCAGAATGTCATTTTCTCTTCCTTGAAAAGACAACCTTCAGATCCAATGGGGTGATGCATAGGGTAGGCAAGAGGTTTGTGACCCATCAGCTTCAATGACACTGTCCCGCTTTGTTTCAGTAAAGAACCAGAATCCTGGGAAAGGCTGCTTTGGTCTCCTGACCTATTGAGAAGATCTGATGGGCAATTGTGGAGAACAATAATCCCTTTTCTCAGTGGCAAAAAAGTTCTGAGATCAGTGGTGCCAGATTCAAAGAAAGACAATTCTTTCCTTCAAATGTTGGGGCTCTCACCTAGTGTGAGAACCCCATATGAGGCTGTAACTTTGGGTAGGTGCAGCAATGAGAGGGCAGCCTGGATTGCAGTGTTTGAGTGATGCATAGCTCTCTGCACATTCTTGAAGTCAGCAAGAACCTCAGTCAAACACAGAGCATCCTTTTTGTACAAAGTTTTTCTTTTTTCTTTCAATAGAGAATTCTGGTTTGCACTGAGCTTATGGAAAGCTGCTGTTTATCACATCAGTCTTCTCAGTATACACTAGATATCTGGGAGCTTGACTGATTCTAGACGAAAATCAACTTGTGCACATCAGAAGAGGGGATGAAGAATTTAGGGATGTGATTAGGAGTCATCACTACTTGGAAAATGCTTGCCCCTGCTTGTTAGTTTGTCTTTTGCTGCAGGCTTTCTCAGTCTGGAACTGGTCCAAGCAAACATGCTTCCAACAGCACTCTTGACGGCCATCATGATTTCAACCTGCAGGTAGACTGTGAGTCCCAGACCGTGAGCTGATTGAAATCTCTCTCCTGAAGTACTGGGCGGAAACTTGTCTTGTATTAAACTAGATAGTTCTCATTGCTTCATGTTGTTGTCAGATGCCATTGGCATGGCAACAAGCAATGACGAGCCTGCTAAACTTCAGTTTACATCCTTCCTGTGATTCAGGCAGCCTTATATTACACTAAGGCATCTCAGTTTCATATATAGAATATAGTTTTGTAAACCTTGCCAATCTAAGTGTGGAGTTTAGAAAAGAAAATGGAGTAAGGTAAAATTATTCAGCAAATTTATTTTGAAGAGTGCATTTATACAAATGTAGAAACTTCGCTTTATAGAGTATGGTTCAAAAATTGTTTCTCAATGTATTAAACACATACAACAAGATTTAGATATAGTCAGATTCATTATAGATAACTTTGTATTGTAATTTACAGTGTTAATTTTATTGATGACAATTCATTAATTGGCATTGATTCATTAATTGATGACATCTAATATTTAGAGCAGGACCATTTCCATTTCTAAAATGGAAATGCAAAAAGGTATTTGTGAAGGGATAGGGAGTCATTGTTCTTAAAGGAGCAAGTGTCAAATTATTAATACAAAAATAACAGTACTCGGTAACACATGAATCTGTCACTTTATATTAAGTATGTCTTAGTGATCTACCTAACATGTTAGTTCACCTGGAGGAATTAAAAGGCAGTCTCTGACCTTCAGGAACATGCACTGTACACACATGTTCTTGAAAAATAAGCACAGAGAGAAAAGCAAAACAGCTAAAATGCCGAGTTTTGTATTGTTTGGGTGGTATGCATGATTCTTGTAAGTATGGGCCATACTTACAAGAGAGGTAAACTCTGTAGATTAAACAGAAGGCAGGGTCATATTTTTTTTTCTTTTTTGAGTTGGAGTCTCACTCTGTCGCCCAGACTGGAGTGCAGTGGCTGCTCCTGGTCACCGCAGCCTCGACTTGCTGGGCTCCGGCGATCCTTCCGCCTCAGCCTTCCAAGTAGCCAGAATTACAGGCATGCACTACCATGCCCAGCTGATTTTTTGATTCATTGTAGAGATGAGGTCTCGCTGCCCAGGCGGGTCTCAAACCTGCGGGCTCAGGCAATTCACTCACCTCAGCCTCCCAAAGGCGCGGGATTACAGGCTGAGCCACCGAGCTCGGCTGGCAGGGTCATCTTTAAATAAAAAGGGAAGAGGACACAGAGCCCTGCATGGAAGCAGTGACCAGTTCACTTACTGAGGGGACAGGGAATTGCAGCAAGGTGTTGGAAACAGCCATATCATGTGGGCTTGAAAGATTAAAAACAGAAGTATGAAATCCATGCACCAGCCAATCAGGAGACACAATTGTGCTGAAAATGTAACTGCAGGCACTGATTATGTTGAAGGCTTCACATTGCCCTTCCATAAATTGGAGAATCCTATACTTTGGTTACAATTGAAACTTCCTTTTCAGAACCAGTTGATATTTTTACTTCCCAGAATACTTGAAGCCTTCTGTAATCATCACTGAACATTCACTCGTCACTCACTGTACGCAGCAGCCCTGAACCTTGGTGATCATTTGATCTGACTGGTTTCCAAGGGATTACAGATCTATGGGAGAACGTGAAGTTGAGCTTCAATAAGGCCTCTAACGGTGTTTTCAGCATTTCCTACGCCAACAAGCAAGATAAGATGAAGAAGAACTCCTTTGTTTTTCATTCATCTGCATGTTAATAAAACAAAACTAAATTTTTGGAGTAGTGGCCAGCCCTTTTGATCTGCTCGCATCCTAGGACACTTTGCTATACACTTTACTACTACTCAGTCTTGGAAGCAGCCAACTGAGGGAAGAACTTTTTCCACAGCTTGCAGCTGCTCTTGCTAACAAGGAGGCAGGCATTTTACTGTGGAAAACTAAATGGTTATTGACACAGAAGACCCCATTGTGTTCATACTTTTGATGTGCCTAACAGCTGGACCTTGAAAAGTTGGGGTTACCAGGCTCGGTGGCTCAGCCTGTAATCCTGCGCCTTGGGAGGCTGAGGTGAGTGGATTGCCTGAGCCTGAGGGTTCGAGACCCGCCTGGGCAACTTGGTGAAACCTCATCTCTACAATAAATCAAAAAATTAGCTGGGCGTGGTAGCGCGCGCCTGTAATTCCAGCTACTTGGAAGGCTGAGGCAGAAGGATCGCCGGAGCCCAACAGGTCGAGGCTG
>NW_007257973.1:0-79411 GCF_000164805.1 Carlito syrichta | reverse complement strand
TGCACTCCATTCTGGGCGACAGAGTGAGACTCCAACTCAAAAAAACAAAACAAAACAAAAAACAAAAAACAAACAAACAAAAAAGAAAAGTTGGGATCTTAGTTTATCCAAGAGCTGACCCCTGTTACTAAGGTCTTTTTAAACATTTAAAATTTTAAATTTAAAGACATGTTTATTAGATGAGCATATTGAGTAATAATGGGGATTTGGCTTCTAGTGTTTCTATCACCCAAGTATTGAACATTGTATTCAATAGGTAATTTTTCAGCCCTCACCTCCCTTTTATTGGAGAACCCTTTTGGATTCTCCAGTGTCTATTATTTCCATCTTTAATTCCATGTTAAATCACACAACTTCTATTAAATATGTTATAATAACAAAAGACCAGATCTTCACTATTTATAAATAAATCCATATGTTCAGGAAAATATAAACCAAAATGCCCCCTATAATATATATTTGGTACTGGAGATACTAAGGTAAAAAGGACAGATAGAGGCCAGGCTCATTCTTTGGGAGGCCGAGGCGAGTGGATTGCCTGAGCCTGAGGGTGTGAGACCAGCCCAGGCAACGAGGTGAGACCTCATCTCTACAATAAATAAAAAATTAGCTGGGCATGGTAGCGCGTGCCTGTAGTTCTGGCTACTTGGAAGACTGAGGTGGAAGGATCGCCTGAGTTCAGCAGGTCGAGGCTGCGGTAGCCATGAGTGTGCCACTGCACTCCAACCTGGGCAACAGTGAGACTCTAACTCAAAAAAAAAAGATAAATATATTTCTTTTAATATAAAGTTTTCATCTTAGTAAATTAGAAATTTGACAGTTGAGAAAAATGTCATTGACCTAGGAAAAAAGAGGAGAAACATGAAGAATGCTAGGTTACAAAGCAGATAGGATTAGGCTGCCTGAATGAGATGTAGACAGTAATTTCCTCTAGGTGGAAGGAAAAGCAGCAGTACCTGAATGTTGTGGTCTATGATCTTGTGTTTCCTTTTCTCTAATACAAGCCCTGGTCATGCCTTATGTGGTCTGCTAAAGTCCTAACACTATTTGCCTACAACCATTTCCCAGGCTAGATGAACACATTACTCCTGGAAACTCTATTTGTTGATTTGGCATCACAGAAATCTTCTCAGGCTGTTTCATAGGAACAATGCATTGCAGGGATCAGAGAGCAATAACTAAGCCCCCCTTCTCTTCCTCAAAAGGAAAAGCAAAAATGAAAAAGAAATAAACTATAAGGCTGGGAAAAATGGTTAAAATTCTGGCATTCATTAGCTCTAATATTTCCCTTCTTTTGGATTTTATTATACTTTTTATCAGTACCACAAAATACAGCATTTTGTTATATTCAGTTACATAGTTATGGCTGTGGTTGTTAAAAACAGAAATGGATTTGAATTAAATTAAGCAATACACTAATACTAAAAGTAATTAGAGAGATGTGTTCTTATTTGCAAGGCCAGAACTCAGAACTAAAAAACAAAATGATAGCTGGGTTCAGGATGCTAGAAACAGAAAATGCAAAGTTGTACTAGCTCTGTCTGATATTTGCGTTCACTTGTCTCCGGCTCTCTGCAGTGTTCAGTCCTCCCTGCTCTGCATCTCTTCGTGGCAGGTTAGGTTCCTAGAAAAGGGATGCTGAAATAGAGTCAGGATGCAATGTGTCTCTCAGGAATTACCAGTGAAGGAAAGGGAAGAAAGAAGATTTGGGCAGAGGAAAAAAGCTGAATTGGGGTTGCAAGCTGGACAAGGTTTCAGTCAACATGGCAAGGGGGTCTGGAGCAAGAGATTCAGCAGAATTGCCCCTGACAGGCAAAAATGAGTACCTTTATACCCCCTTCTCTCTCAGGCACAGGATCCAGACTTCCCACAGAAGTGGAAAGACTGTGCCTTCAGGAAAAGATAATCCTTGCTTGGTGGAGATGAGGTGATGCTGGGGGCTGACAGGAGGTAGGCGAATGATTGCACTCTCAGCAGCCGGTAGCAAGTCTTTCCTCAAAAGGAGAATTGGGTGGTGCATTTCCATGTCTACCACTCTGACTTTCTTGTTTTAATGGCTGTATGGTCACTCCACAGCTGCTGAATTTCATTCTCACATGGTCTAGTCACTCAACTGTAAGTTTCAGTAGACAGAAATAGTCCTTTACCACCTGAGCACATAGAAACTACACACCCGAAACACCATCATGGCGTCGTGTTACTGTCTTCCATAAGCCTTGTTGAAATTCTTCATTGATTTTTGAGCCGAGTAAACTTAGACAACATCAGAATTTTGTTGTTGTTGTTGTTGTTTGTTGTTTCTTTTGACAGAAAGAAAGGATTCCAGTGAGAAAGCACAATAGAACAGGATACTAAAACACTTTCTGGGTATTTTTTTTAAACTTCAAGGAGAGAAAAATGATACATTGTTATGTTTTTAAAAAAGAGTTAGTGATTGAAATTTTAGTTTCTGCTTTAGTTCTACCATTGGATAGATCTCGTGTGACATTGTTCAAGGTTCTTAGTTTCTCTGTTTTTTTTTTTTTAATCTGCTAAAGAATTGGAATAAAACACTACTTTTATCATAATATTTTATTAACTCTATAAGAACATAGATGGTGACATGCTGGATGTTTCAGTCTTTTATTGTTGAAAAATAGATGCTTGGCCCAAAGATTATCTCTCTGTACATTTCTTCTTTTTTTTTTTAATATTAATGAGAGTTTTATTGGAAGTAATAATAACAGTTCAAATCGACATCTGGTCAGTATCTAATCTAGGACTGCTCTGATTCTAAAGATGGGCCTGTTTAATAAATTAGTAAAAATGAAAAAAGCAAACAACATTGGAAGGCAAATTGAAGTAAATCACTTATGGTGGACATGGAAAACTACAGTAAAACTTTTTTTGAAAACTTGGGTTTTAGAATGGAAAAAATTGAGTATCAGTTCATCTCTTTCCTCTGATTAGCTCAATGACTATGGATAGGTCACTTAAAACTTCTGAATCATTTCTATCACCTTTTACAACAGGTATGAATAACATCTAATATATATATACCTCAAGAGAATGTTTTTAAGATTATAATAAGATTTTATGTATATTTGTGTGTATGTATATATGTATACACACACACACCTAAAATCTGTATTATAATGGGGGTGCCAAAAATTGTATGCACATTTTAAGAGATGTTATCTACATATTACTTTTAGCCCACCATAATCAGAAGTATCTGGACACTGATATTAACCACTTTGTACATATCTTGTAATCGCAGAAATCAAAGATGACTTGTATACATTTTTTGTTTTCAGTATATATTGAGTGTTACAATTGTAATACAGTTTTTCCTTTCTTAAAATATGTATACATTTTGAGGCACCCTCTGCATATAATCTGTATATATATTCACTTACTAAATTATAAATCTCAGTCATCTGGTTATAATTCCTTCAATCCTAGATAATAGATTTGGTATTTTAAAGGATGTAAATCAGTAATAGCTAAGGGTGGATGAATGTATAAGACCACTTTTTAAAATGACTTGGAAACCTGGGATGATTTGAGGCACTGGACAGCAAAAGTAGGGTTGCTAGCAACATGTCAGGCTATATACAGTAGTGTTGGGGTGGAAAAGATAACTTCCCAGTTTCCAGTCTTTCTGAGATCGGCCCCAACTTCACATGTCTTCTCTGTCCCAAGACTGTCATTTCTTACTCTATCTTGATAGAGGGTTTTTTTTAACTCCTTAAGATAAAATGCAATCCATGAGAGAAATGAGGCAACATTGAGCTCTGAAAGAAATAAAGCTAGCCATAAACGAAAGCCCTCTTCATACATAAAGTTCACTGAAGCCAGCCCTTTCAATTAGGGCTCATCCCAAGCATCCATTATGTTTTCATCTTCTCAGTCATCAGGGTTTTCATGGAGCAATCATAAACTCAATAATGAATTGATAGTTCTGTGATTAATGGAAGAGTTGTAAAATCATTTTAAAAATCACTGTAGTATATAAATAAGGAATTGTAAAAGCATGGTCAATGATGATAAAGTTTATAATCTTCTCACCTCCTACTCACCCTGTACTGATCAACTTTGTCTCATGAGAGCAAAGTTGTGTGTAAATATACTTGGTATAAGTAAACATATACAAACATGATTTTTCAAAAAAACTCTTTGTAAAACAAACATTAATTTTGTGAAGAAAGGATCAGTTTACAGTTTATGGATAGTCATCTTTCGGGATACTTAGAAATGAAGTATATCTCAGTTTCTATTGCTATATCATCATGTAAAGTTTATGAGAAAATTTGAGATTATCTGGTTCAACCTTGTTCATGTCTCCTGAGGATAAAACTGAAACTATAGAAAGTGAGAGAAACCTCCCCAAAGCTCACAGATCTTTACTGGCAGAGCTCAAGCTGAGCTCAAGCTTATGATACTAAGACCAGTGCAAAGACATAACCACCCTTTCCCTCCGTACTACAAGCATGAGCAATTATATCCAAAAGGTTTTAGATTCATCTATATTTACTTTTGCACCCATTAGAGAGCATCATCTGTGTGTCTTCAACAGGGCAGGATGTTCATATGGATATGTGTAGACACAGTAGTTAGAGTCATAGACTCCAAGAGTGACAGCAAAAAGAGCTTGTGGAAGTTGCTTATAATCCATTATTCCATGTGTAAATCTTTCCCACAAAATGGTCACATAACCCCTGGTGGAGTACCTCCAAAGATACTTACTTATGTCCTGTGGTAGGATAGTTTAAAACACTATTGATCTGTTTAAAACCATAATATTGTGGTTCAAATTTCAAAATCTTTTAGGTAGCTATTTTTCTCTCTACCTTTTCCCCTTTTTAGGCAAAGCTAAAACATTAAGCAGTGTGTCGACACATCACTGTGATCACTAAAACTCTTTAATCTCAAAATTGATTCGATCACTCATTCATTCCATAACATTTGTGATCTTAACAATGTATTGTGTCAGGGAATGGAAAATTACATTCATAAAATGGTACTACTATGATTAATTCACAGCCTTGTGAAGGGAAAAGTTAGGTAACTGAATAATTGCAGAATTATTATTCAGTCACAATATAAGTTTTGCACAAGCAGTTTAGGAGATATACCTAGAAAATGTGGAGTTTCCAAGATACTTGGACATGATCACATTGGTGGAATCAACTCAAGGACCAAAAGCAAAAGTGATGTTAAGGATCATGTCTATCTGTAAACCTTAAAGATGGAGAAATGGAACCTTAGAAAAGTGACAATTTAAAATTTCTATGGCTTCTCTGTGGCATAACTGAGAGAGGCTTTGCTGACAAACTGAGGTTTTAATATACACATAAAGAACCGAGAGGGAGTTTAAAGAATAGAAGGGGCTGGAAGTGTGTTTCAGAGCAAGGGAACAGTCGGTGTGAGGCCTGGAGGCAAGACACTTCTCAAGTCATCCCAGTAGCAGGGAGTAGTTCAGCATGGTAAGGTCATGTAACACTAGAGAGGGACAAGACTAGAAAAAATCACTATCAGTAAAATAAAACCTAAATATCTCCAGGGTTTTTTTTATTGTCCAGTTCCATTATTTCCCAGCTTCCATCATCAGAAAACTGTTCTATCCTCATTCATTTACTGCCATTAATTAAACATAATTATGGAAAATAAATGCATATAATTGCTGTTTATTTATTGTTTTTTGCTCAAATGCTCTTTAGATTCACAATGTAATTTTCCTCATTTATACCATGTAAAGAATGAAGAAGTGTAATTTTTGCTATTACTGTCTTAATTTTCTCATTATCTTGAAGCAGAAGAAGCTGGTCAAGATACTACAGAGAGTTCGTCATCTCTTCCCTCAACCATTTTATTTGCTTTTTCTTTTTACTTTTATCCATTTACTTTTCCTCACTGACATGACAGCATGACTATTCATCTCACACAGCAATCCCTTCTACAGGCATGTCTTCCTGTTCACTTGCTCTGACATTATAGACACGAGTCTCAGAGACCAAGCTCCAAGAAGGCAGGCATGTGTGGGTCACTCTCATAGGCTTCCCGTGCATAGTGTGTGGCTAATGTTCCACAGAAAGTAAATAAATGCTACCCTCTGCTGTTTCTCATTTGTAAATATGAGAATAAATTCAGAAGCAATAAAGGTGAAATCCTGTCTGCTTAAAAGCAAAATAGCTATGTGAAGCCTTAAAAGCCTATAATTTACCCAGGAGCTGAAACATATGTACTCTGAAAATAACCAAAACAAAGAAATAACCTATTTAAAAGCCATGGGTATTACAGTCTTTTAGCTCTAAATTATACCTTCCATTAAGGTGGAAAGAAACCACTTGGATGTGTTCTACAGATAAACAACAAATGCGTGCTTATGCGATCTCTGCAAGCTTTGAGGTACTTGTGGCTCAGAATTCATCATGAGGAAAAGCAGGTTCCTTCACAGAGCATAGGGGTGTCCATTTTTGAGCAGACAATAACACAGCCACAGAAAAGGACACGGATTCCAGATGGGGGTGTCCTGAATCTGAACCAGTTTTCATCATGGCTAGATGAGGGACTTTTCAAATGACATTCTGAAATAACATAATTTGGAAATTTAGATGCCCAGAGGGGAAATTTGTCTTTGCTGGATCCTTTCTCCCTTCTCCCCTGGAACCTCCTTCCCACAGCCTCCTATAACACACACACTCACACATGCACACTCACCTCACACACATATGAAATAACATAACAGTGAACTTTGGAGAGTAAATCCCTGAGACATCTCTCCTCTGCTTTAGTCTCCAATATTAAACACTGGTAGTTATAAGTATTCTAAGAACATCCTAAGATGACCCTCAACAAAACCTGGAAATCAGGGTTTTTAAAATTAATTATTTGATTAAGCCAAACTCTTACTCTGTGCCACGATTCTTGCTCCAGAAAAATTTACTGGTTAGAAGAGGAGACAGACTTGTAAACAAGCATTGAATAAAATAGCAGAGCTGTAAATGCCTTGATGGCACTTTATTTCAGAAGCTTTGGGCATGGATGCGAGAGAAAACTCTTCAGGGGATGCACATCCATGCATATCCATGCCAATGTGTGAAGGTAGTCCTGGAAGCACATATCCTATGGCTATTTCTACATGGGGGCAAGCACTAAAGACTGTGTAGCCCTCACATGCTGATGCAAAACCCAATTGCTTGCCATATTACTTTTTGCTGAAAGATTTAAGACTGTGTAGAAAATAACTTGAATGCAATCAAGAATGAATCCCATCTATTGTCATTTGCCATTTCCTGCTTTGTTTCTTGTTCACCATTTCAGTTTCTTCTTGCATTGTAACTCAGTGTCTTATAAGTCTTCTATGTTTTCAGTGATTTCAGAAACTAAGATGCTTCTTGTGGGTTATCCTCTGATTGAAGGTTATCCAGTTAGGATCTATGAAGGAGGTAAACAAATCACCTTAACTGGTTTAGATAATTTGGAGCCATAATTTGCAAGCCAAAGCATGAGGACTAGCAAAGGAATTTCTTTTACTAAGTGATGTATTCCAATGAAAATTCTTACACTTTCATTTAAAAAATCTGCATACACTAATGCAGTGAGATTAGACAGTGATCATTAAAATGGCAGCTCTAATTTTGTGGCTTGCTGTAATTTTGATACAGGTGTTAAAAACTCAGTGTACAGCCAGGCTCGGTGGTTCAGCCTGTAATCCCACGTCTTTGGGAGGCTGAGGTAAGTGGATTGCCTGAGCTCGTGGGTTCGAGACCCGCCTGGGCAGGCGAGATGTCATCTCTACAATAAATCAAAAAATTAGCCGGGCATGGTAGTGCACACTGTAATTCCGGCTACTTGGAAGGCTGAGGTGGAAGGATCGCTGGAGCCCAGCAGGTCGAGGCTGCGGTGGCCAGGAGCAGCCACTGCACCCCAGTCTGGGTGACAGAGTGAGACTCCAACTCAAAAAAAACCCCCCCAAAAAACAAAAAACAGTGTACACAATACTTATTTATCAGACATTTTAATTTTTGATTCAGAGTATAATTAAATTGGAATTTTCAGGGAATGTCTATGGTATATGAGGAAAACAGGAAAGGATATTTGAAACTAGAATATGTAAAAACTTCCTTCTACAGGAAAGAGGTAAGCAGAGTTGCAACAATTTCAGCAGTAAAATGCAACCATTTTTGCATTTTAACTTGAGATTAACTTACTTTAGCTTACCAAAAAGAACTGTTTTGTGATCTTGCTGGGACCAACATATCTATGCAAGCAGACGCATGCTTCATTAAACAACAACAACAAAACATTTTAAAAAATTTAATTATACTAGCTGTATTTCATTTATATTTTTACACTGGTTTATATTGTCCTCAAGACTTCATAGGAGTCTCTTGATATCCAATACTTTGAATATATCTCAACAGCTAGGTTGCAGAATTGAAGAAAGTGTAGAGAGATGGAGGACTATACATTGAATTTCATGATATGGAAGTCTAGCAAGACTTTTTAAGACAATCATAATCATATTCAGAATGCGCTTTGAGTTCTCTTGGAGTGCAGCACCTATCACAGCCTTAAAGATTCATGTTTTCCCCACATCCTTACATCTCCTGACCACACTCACATTCTTCTTTGTCCCTTGTACAATAGCAAACTGAAAATTAAGCAGGTTGACTTCTTAGAACATTTTAGTCCTTCTTCTTTCTAAACTTGAACTTTCTTAATTTCTTTTAAAACACAGACTTTTCTGTAGTTCTTAACCTAGTGCATAAGCCTCTAGATGAAGTATGGATGCAATTCAGACAATATTTATACCATATGCAAAACTTTGAGTGTGTATATTTTCAGGAACTTTTCTGAGGAAAGGTATTCTAAGCTTTTAACCAATTACCCAAAGGCCACTCAAAAATGACTACAAATCATCCAGTTATATAATCCGAATCGATGTTTTAATAATTGATGTGACTCAGTCTTTATAAGCTCTTTGTACAGAATCTCTATACCCTCCTTCTATAATACCTGAGAATGAAATATGAATTCTGGAAACTAAAATTCAAAGCCCTTAAAGGTATAACTTTAGCATATCTCAACTTATTGAAGTTATATATGAGCATCTTTAATTTAAAAATGAAACATATTGAATAATGGGGAAAGAATGATATTTTCAATACATGATGTTAAATCAGTTGGTGAGCCATTTATCCAAATAAATGAATATTGGTATTTAACTCACACAATATACAAGCATTTACTCAAAATAAAATACAGACCAAAAGTTGAGAGATAACTCTCAAAAGTTTCCAGGAGAAAACAAAGGAGAAAATCGCAGTGACCTTGAGCTTAGCAAAGATTTTTCAAAATATAACTAACTCCACATGTTCATGGGAAAAGATAAATATTGGTAAAATAAAATACCTGGCTACTTTTTACCACCCAAAACTCTTAAATTTTCTAGCATATCAATTTGCCCCCAAACTCTTCTGTTTCTAAGCTATCAAGCATGCCCAGAAAGTTAAAAATGTTCATTCTGAAATTAACTATTTATTTTGCATCTGTAGATAATTAATGCTCTCACTCATTTTAAAGGATTGCAATGACTTTTTACAATGAATTTGATATATATAATGTCAGATTCTCAAAGAAAAAAAATATTCACTTTTTCAATGTTGAGTATCATTTAATAAATGAAACCTTATTAAAATCAATTTTTAATTTTTTTCCTAAGGGCTTTAATTTTCTTTCCAAATAGTTTGACCAAGTGCAGGTCAAGCAAATAAAGGGGTGGTGAAAATGGGTGAAATCAGTCAATCAAAATATTTGTTGAATGACTCTCAGTATATCTGATGTCACATCTGTAGAGTTCATTCGAATAAAAATTGTATTGTAAAACTATTGGAAAAGGTATAAATTTAAATCAACCTCCTCCCTGTTGTCCTGACATAAATGGTCTTAAAAGCAGCTTTTCATTCTATGATGAGATATACTTTTTAAAAAATTTCCAATTGTGTCTTCTCATTTAAAAAAAGATTTGGTGATTTTTGAACTTGAACTACAGCCACGGAGTGAATTGAAGTCCAATGAGAGACGAATTTAGGGCTTCGTGTAGAAGCACTGGAAGTGCATGGACTAATGGAGAGTGAAGAGAAGTAAGCTGAGAAGTGCTCATACTACCAGGAGAAAGATGGGGGTCAGGTCAACTCCATCTCATTGAGTGCTTGTCATTTTCAGAACTATCTCAGTCCCTGGGAGTCCTGATATAAAGACAGTGATGTTTTCCTCTTTTCTTTTTTCTTTTTTTTTATTACTTTCCTTTAGAAACAAGATCTTGCAGCCATTGCTTTGTTAACCTGTAGTGTTTCCACATGACTCTTTGAGCTATGGCCGCCATGTTTCCTTAGCTTTGCCCCCACCCCTCACCTTGGGGAGGCGAATCTTTTCTCTTTCTCTCTCTCTCTTATTTGCTTTCAAAATAAACTTTGCTTGGAAGCTTAAAAAAAAAGAAACAAAGTTGTATTTTGTCACCAGGGCTGGATGCACACCAACATGCTTGGCCAATTTATTATTATTATTATTATTATTATTATTTACAGTAGACAGGGTCTCTCTATGTTGCCCAGAGCTGATCTTATACCCCTCATCTCAAGTAGTTCTCCCTCTTTAGCCTCCCACGATGCTAGGATTAACAGGTGTGAGCCACCATCCCTGCCAATCCATGATGTTTCTTAAAGGCTAACAATAAGGAATGTTGGCCCAAGTTTTCAGTTCAAGAAAAGTCCTGTTAGAAAAGATTATATGTGTGCTGACTCTTGAAGTATGACTGAAGTTATCTAAGTGAAGAAAACCAAGAAGTTGGAAGAAAATCACAATCAGAGTTGTGGAATACAAATATAGAAGGAGCTTAATGTCATATACATGTAAATTGGACGGTGGGATGTGGAGGAGAAATAGGTCACAGTGTGTTTTGAAACAGGTAATCTTATTTACTCTGATAAGAACTTGTAGAAGGACTCAAAGTAGGGCAGAAAACTGGCTTGATTTTAGTTTCATATATCATAACATGCATGATCAAGTCTCTCATAAAGCAAAGCAGAATAGCTCAACTAAAACTCATATTTTCATGTTGTATGTAGGTTGAAATGAGATTGTCATAAGGCAGATTAGTTTATAAAGGGGCTTGAGAAATGGCTTGGAATGTTGTCAAAATCTAAAGATATTGTTATTGTTTTAATAAGCCCCCATTCACCCACTTGTTGAGGGTGGAATTTCTGCCTTATGGTTATGGGAATGGCTAAGCATGACATGTGACACTGGACAGATAAAATAGGCAGCAGTTTATGGACACATATACTCACAGCTCAGGAGAGTGTGGCACCACAACCACACAGGACCAAACAGTAGCTGCTCCTGGGAACAGAATGAACAAGCAGGGGCTATGGGAGGCAGATTCTGCAGTATCAATGGGCTGAGATGACTGATGATACTCATGGGACATTTGATCAGTTTTTTGAATAATTCTATAGGCTGTCAAGGAAATGAAATATGCTCCTCACGGCTGAACCAGAATTGTGTCTCATCTCCTTGATA
The DNA here is from genome assembly GCF_000164805.1 of Carlito syrichta. Classification (NCBI taxonomy): domain Eukaryota; kingdom Metazoa; phylum Chordata; class Mammalia; order Primates; family Tarsiidae; genus Carlito; species Carlito syrichta. Next base: position 67,843 of record NW_007257973.1, on the reverse strand, counting down.
AACTGCCAGGGAGAGGGTGGTAGGGGCACACTTCAAAAGCTTACCTGATCTCAAACCAGGTGAAGTGGGGACCAAAGGGAGGCCCAAGTTTTTCCTGTGTAATGATGGACATGTATACCTAATCCTGAACCGTACTCCACATTTTTAAAATTAAAAAAGAAAATATTCCTTAAAAAAAAAAGAAGTGTTATTTGGCTAAGAGACTTTATCTTTGGAAGAAGAGTTAAAAAAGGAACATAAGGCTCTATTCAAGGCTCTCCCAGTTACAGATGACAAGGCTGCACATAATGTAGGGTTTTAATTTTAGACTTTACCCTACGGGTATGTGTCCCCAACAGTAAAGATCACAATCATCTGTTACATTTATTGGTCATTTTTCATGTGTCAGGCACATGTTCTAAGAGTTTTCCAAATGTTATTTTTATTAATTCTCATAAAACTTTTTGAAGTAGAAACCATATGCATCCTCATTTTATACACAAGAAAACTAAACCATAGAAAAGTTATTCAATTTTCTCAATTCATAGTTAGCAAATGTTAGAATTGGAATTTGAACAGATTATCTTATGCCAATGTCTTCAGAATATACTTGATGCGTTATAATAGAAAACAATTGTTACTCACCATACACAAAAATCAACTCTAAATGGATCAAAGACCTAAATATAAAAACCTCAAACTATAAGAACCTTAGAAAATGCAGGAGACAACCTTATGAAATTGGAACTGGCAACCAACTCCTGATCAAAACCCCAAGTGCCCATGCCATAAGAGATAACATAGACAAGTGGAACTTCTTCAAACTGAAAAGCTTCTGCAAAGTAAAAGAAATCATCAAGGGAGCAGAAAGACAGCCCACAGAATGGGAAAAAATATTTGCCAACTGTATATCTGACAAAGGTCTAACATCTAGGACCTACAAGGAACTCAAACAAACAACCCATTAAAAAATGGGCAAAAGACATGAAAAGACACTTCTCAAAAGAAGTTTTAGGAGCAGCCAACAGACACATGAAAAGTGCTCAGCCTCACTAATCATCAGGAAAATGCAAATAAAAACCACATTGAAATACCACCTAACCCCAGTAAGAATGGCCATCATTAATAAAACAAACAAACAGATGCTGGCTAGGATGTGGAGAAAAAAGAATGCTTCTACACTGCTGGTGGAATTGCAAACTAGTGCAACCTCTTTGGAAAGCAGTGTGGTGATTTCCAAAAGAACTAGACATTGACCTTCCATATGACCTACAATCTCTCTACTGGGAATATATACAGAGGTACTCAAATTATTCTATAAAAAAGATACCTGCACATGCATGTTTATTGCAGCTATTCACAATAGCAAAAACATAGAACTAATCATGCCGCCCATTGAAACTAGACTGGATTTTTTAAAAAGTGGTACATATATCCAATGGAATATTATGCAGCCATAAAGAAGGACAAACATATGGACTTCGCAGCAACTTGGGTGGAATTAGAGTCGATCATACTCAGTGATCTATCACAGAAACAAAGAACAGAGTACCACATGTTCTTACTCATAAGCGGACCCTGAACGTTTGCCATACTACCTATAAGAAAGGGATTGGCAGTAGCAGGATACTGCCGGGGTAAGTGGGGTGGGGACACACAACATCAATAAGGGTACCTGATCTCAAACCAGGTAAAGTGGGGACCAAAAGGAGGTCCAAACTTTACCTATATGATGACCACTTGTATACCTAATCTTGAATTGTACCCCACATCTTTAAAATTAAAAAAACAGAAGACAAAAAAGAAGAAGCAAACTCAATTTCATAGAATCTTGGGCACTAATGATGTTTCTTTAGACTATTTTCCAAGTAAAATATAAAGCAAGTACAAAAAAATTTATTACTCAATGATTAATGTTTCAATTAAATCTAGCACAGATGCATTATGAACAAAGACTTCACATATACATAAATTTTTAGGACAGATTCAATGATTTTATGCCCACAGAGAGTTACTTTGGACTCTGATTCTAAATCCCTTAGTATATACATTCATTCCCTCCCTCTACCTTTAATGCTATTTCAGTGGATATATGTAGAAAACACTGAAAGCCAGAAGAAGTCTGTATCTTATTTTTAGTACTGCTACCAAAATGAAGACTGACATAAATCCTTTGAGTTTTCTTGACTTCAGCTTCCTCACATGTCAAATGAAAAGGCTAGATTACTTGTTTTCTGAAAATCCAGGCAGGGCTCAGTCCCTGTACTCAAGAGGAAGACAAACCTTAGCCCTCAAAGAGTTTACATTTTGGATATGAAAGACAACTAATAAACTAAAAATAATATAATTTTAGATAGTTATACATACTATAAAGAAAATTAGTAATGTCAAAGAAAGAATTATATGTACAGGACAAAAATTTCAAACAGGAAATATAGAAAACCATGTGATGTCTGGGTATCAAGAGGAACAATGGGTCTAAAGTGGAGTGAATAATTAGAGAAACAGTCAGGCTTCAGAGAGGCAAACAGGAACCAGACAAAAGAGGCAAGACAACTTTGAAACTTGTGCCTTGATTCTTTCTTCTAGGATTTGTCTTTTTTGGAAATATGAGGTAAAGAACAAAATATAGAAAGATATGAAGTGAGCTGAATGTAAGAGTCCAGGTTCTAAAAGAGCTAATTTTATGATGTACTCCATTTGCATCATCCAAAATGGAGTCAGATTCTACTTGGTGGAAATATGATTTTAATCACTAGACACTGATATAGAAGTAAGTGTAGGCATTAAGACAAACAGGCAGACAAAGCACAGACATAAAGAAATATAACATGTGACATATTTGCATCATTTAGGGAACTGATAAGTCATTGTTGATCTTCACAGTTTCAGTTTAAGATTGGACATCAAAGTCAAATTGTAGTGGGTGAAGGAATAAATGAGAGATGAGGGAAAGGAGACAGTGAAGACAACTCTGCCAAGAGGAGATTAATATAGTAAAGAAAGAAAAAGCTTGAATAGAAGAATGAAGTGAATCATAAGATTGATGGAAATGTTTAAATATGATAGACACATAAATATATTTTATTCAGAGGGTACCAACAGGGGAGAGAAATTGAAGATTCTAAAGATAGAGGGGAGTTGATAGGAAAAAAGTCTCAAATTTAGTCTAGGTGAAAAAGACATAAAGAATGAGTGGAAGTCTCAAGGGGACTTTACAGGAATGACAAAGGTGTGGCCAAGAATCTGGAATATTGAGAAGATAGATGCACAATATGGACAAAATTAAGAACTTCGCAGTGACTTGGATGGACTTAGAGTCTATCATACTCAGTAATCTATCACAGAAACAAAGAACTGAGTACCACATGTTCTCTCTCATAAGTGGACCCTGAACAATTATAATACTACAAGAAAGGAATTGGCAGTAGTGGAAAACTGCTGGGCATGGGGGGGAGCACATTTCATCAGTAAGGTAGCTGATCTCAAACCAGGTGAAGTGGGGACCAAAGTGAGGCCCAAACTTTATCTGTATAATGACCATTTGTATATCTAACCCTGAATTGTACCCTACATCTTTAAATAAAAAAATTTTTTTTTAAAGAGAAGATAGTAGAAGTGTTGGAGTGGGAGTGAGGTCATGGCCCAGGAAAAGTAAAGCATGAGAAAAAATATTAGAAGGTTAGAGGTTACAACTGGAAAAAAAGGAGTTATCAGCCAGGTTTGCTATGATTTCCTAGGAGTCCAAAAGGACTGTTTTTCTTCTTCCCCTATCTTAAAACTCTGACGTGAATCACTCCCTGTTACTTCTGTGGAACACAGTGGCTGCCTTGTGTATGGGTCCTGAGGGCCTTTGGATTGGCATCTTCTTCTGACTATAATAGATGTGGGGGTAAATTTGGAAAGAAGAATCTGGATTAAAGGAGAGTATGACTTGATTGAACTTACAAAATAGAATTCCTTACCATTTCAGACGTTCTCCTTTCTTTTTTTTAAGCATCTGAAATTTCAAGGCCTTTTATTGATTTTGAAATGGAGTACTAGGCACTGTGCTAAATACATAAGCTGTTAAATCTGTGCAAGAGTGTAAACAGCCCCTTATGAGCTCATGGACTCAATGTATTTTTCCAAAGGCCTCACACAATGAAATAGGATTCAGAAACAGGATGGCCAAGAGGAATGATTCAGGAATTGTTTGCTACCAATTGGCAATGAGTAATGACATTGTGAGTGAGTAGAAATGTTTGGACCAATTGGAAGAATGAAATTTGCGACAATTAAATATAAAAATTAAGAATGGAAACTTGCCTTTCATATATCTTTGTTGTTTTTGCATTTGATTTTTCTACAAGTTTATTTGTATTTCAGTTTTCATAGCTAGCAATCATGAATGAGGAAAAAAACAGATTGGTTTTTCAGCATGGGCAAGGTAATTTAAAACTAGCATCTCATCAGTTTCTGGACATTTTTGGTAAGAAGCAGACTCTGTTTCAAGATTGTAAGGCTTCCATCTTGACTTCCTTTCCCATAGTTCATATAATACACACCCTTCCTATTATGCCATGAGCTCTGCCTTTACACTTCTAGGCCATTGTTTGGAATAGAATTCTGTGAATAATAATCATCTCTCAACAACAGGATGTTTATTCACCAAAAGATAACATCAATATAAAAATGAAATCTCAGAGGCCACTTTTCTGAAACTCCGTAATAAAACTAGAGAAAATATTCCATTATAGTAGCTAATTTCACTAAAAATTCAAAAATAAATATATTACTAAATACCATGAGTGAGAAATTTAGATAGGTATCACTGACTGTCAGGCTTGATTTTGAATATCTCTAATATAAATGATATTTACCTTTTGATGACATAGGAAATCTATGAAATATCGTCTTTATAAGCTATATAAATGCAAGTCAAATTGCAAAAGAAGTGTAATTAAACACACAAATATAAGTGCATTCAAATTATATTACTCTGAAATATTATCATGCAAAGAACTACTAATATTTATTATTTATTGAGTAGGCCACTTTCACTGTTAGATAGAACAGAAGATTACCTTTCACTTACAGAAATTCTATGAGTCAATATTCCCAAGAAGCCAAGCTTTAGTTCTCTCAAATATGTGCCCAGATAATAGATATATAGATGATTTAACTTTAAGACATAATGTTACAGTAAAAATACAAGGAGGTTAATACTCAGTGAAAAGTTAGAAGCATGCACATGGCAAAGTTCAGGACATGCTGCCTCAAAATATGGCACCTTGGCATTTGAGGAAACAGCAGAAGCAGAAGAACGTCTCTCTGACCTTCTCTCACTCCTTCTTCCCTGAAGGAGACTATAAAACCTAGTTGACCTTTTCCTGAAGCATGTCATTAAGACCCTCAAACCAGAGATGCCCTCCTTTGTACCAGGAGAAAAGAAGCATTCTTATCCCTGAAGACAGAAACACAAGAACAATCTGAGCAAACAGAACTTGCTAAGTCCCCCAAGTTCATTATCATTGGATCGTGTCTTTTTGTTCTTCAATCCTAAATCTGCAAATATTGTCCATAAAAACATACGGATCCCCCTGTTTCTATGGGTCTTCATTTCTGAAAGCTCCTATGTCCTGTAAAACTTACATAAATTTATATGCCTTTCTCCTGCTAATCTTATTTTTGGTATAAAAAAACAGATTACTCTAGTCATGAATGTTGCAGTGGGTAAGGAAAAAGATACTACTTTTCTCTTCTACACACAGCACACAGCAATAACAAAAACAATAACAATTGTTTTCCTGATTGGGGGCAGAGAAATGTCAAGTTAGTTCTCTAGGTGGCAGTAGCAGTCTAAAGTCTTGTTCAGGAAGGACTCTGCAAATGCCAAAGGAAAATCTAAGACAGAACCAATTTTGGAAAACAAGCTTTCTGTTTTTCCATGTCTAGGAGACAGTGGAATTACTTAACTGCACAAACAATTTTGGGATTGTTTCGAACCAATTGGATAATATAATAGAGAACTAATGCCACAACCACATAGTAGCTATTCAGACAGTTCATGTCTTCTACCTTGGGAAAACACTAGATGGTTGTCTCATATTTTATTTCATGAAAATGCAAGAAAAGGAAGGTGTCAGGGAAAGCAAATGTTCTCTTGTGGATCATGTATGTCTGAAATTGTACCATAAAAATCTTAATATTTTTAAGACCTGGATTATAGCTAAATATAAATTTTCCCGGGCAATCTAGCATTGAATGAACTAAATAGGTATCTATAATTTTAGAAATACACTGGCCGGGCTCGGTGGCTCAGCCTGTAATCCCGCGCCTTTGGGAGGCTGAGGTGAGTGGATTGCCTGAGCCCGCAGGTTCGAGATCCACCTGGGCAACTTGGCGAGACTTCATCTCTACAATAAATCAAAAATTAGCCGGGTGTGGTAGTGCACACCTATAGTTCCAGCTACTTGGAAGGCTGAGGCGGAAGGATCGCCGGAGCCCAGCAGGTCGAGGCTGCGGTGGCCGGGAGCAGCCACTGCACTCCAGTCTGGGTGACAGAGTGAGACTTCAACTCAAAAAAAAAAAAAAAAAAGAAATGCACTGAAGTTCTCAGCTTGTCCTTTTCATCTTCTCTCTCTTCTTCCATTTGCTGACTTTCTCTTCTTATTTCTTACACCATTTTCTCTGCCTCCTTTTTCCTTCTTTGTTTAGCATTCTGTACCAAATAAGAACCTCTAAAATGTTTAATATGTATATATAAGGCAGGAAGAAAATATTTGTAGCTTTAAAAGTTCACATGACAAATCTCTTTGCTGGTAATATTCCTACTGAAGGGGATTAGGAGAAGAAATAAAATTTATTTCAACGCTATCTACCATCTTTTAAAAGATAAATAATTTTCTCGATAATAAAAGGTAAAGTTTGGAACTAGTTTATAAAAAAGAAAAATATAACACAAAATGAGAAGCATATAGTAAATTAACATAATTTTATTTTCTATGAGCAATTTGGGAGGTAGAGTCTAAGGAGCCCAGACCATAAATCAAAATGAGGGTAGGAGAAATCTCCTACAAAGGGAGGGATTAGGTCTTATTATAGAGCGCCAGTGGACATTTAAGAAAATTGTCACTGGAAAAAAAAAAATCCTGTGTTGATCTGGACAAGAGATAGTAGAAACACTTCAAAAGAAAATGTTTCTCTTACAGAAGGAGCTCTTGCCTAAGGTATCACAACTCACTTCTGGTTTTCATCCTAACAAATTCTAATCTGTTGAAGCTGATATTGGATCATACATTTTGACCCTAAGATACCAGATGCTTACTGGAACTAACTGAAGATTGTTCTGACCAGAGAGCAAATAAATTATTTTAACCAAATGTATACAGACCTGTGGACTCATTCTGTCCTTTCTGGTATGCTAGTTTTTCGCTTAATTATCAGAAAAGCTGTGAACTTCTTAGTTTTTCAAGATTCCTGAGCTTTTCCTCATCAAAGTATTCAGTGAATTTAATTACTGGTGTGTGTGTATTTCCTCGCTTGGCACAGTTAAAATTGACTCAGCTGTGTAACTCTTGGCTCTGTTTGTCAACCTGATAGCTAACATTTAATATACAATATTTTTAAACTGCTCTTTGTTTCAACCTCCTCATCACCAAACTTTAGCAAAAAATTCGCTGTATGAGAGAGTATTAACTTCATAGTGCTTTGACAAACGTCTCCCACTTTATTTTTTATTTTTTTCTCCATTTTCTTTTCAAATTTCCAACAATCTGATCCTTAAACTAGCCACCTGGTTTCTTCCTTGTTCCCTTGATAATAAATATCAATGACTACTGCTTAGAGAATAAAATTAAAATTCCTAGAGTTTCATTAAAAAGTTGTCACCATTGGTTCTGAAATATTTTTTCAGTTCTGCCTCTCCCAACTCTCCTGAATTTATGTACTGTTGGTTTTTTTCAAATACATCTTTTTCTCACTCTTTGAAACTACTTAAACTTAATGACTTCCTTGTTTCTTCAAGTACCATCTTTCATTAAGAATACCATGTTTGTCTCTTCAAATCTTCGAATGTTTAAGGATCAGATTGAAGTCCTTTTTCCAATAAGCCTTTTGGAGCTTGTGTCTAGTCATTTCTCACATCCCTGATGTGCTATTTATTTGGTGACCAAGCAAACACGCCATTGTAGCACTACTTGATTTGTGACTTTGTGTTGTAATTTAACTTTCCATTGGCTCTTCTAAAATTTATGCCACATCTTTGCATCTTTCGGTAACTGTTCAGTTAAGGTTTGCTGACTACCTATGACAAAGCAGGCATCATTGTGGCCTCAAAGTGAGTCACAATCAGGATAATGTTATAGTTTGGTCACAAATAGCCTCAAATCTCAGCAGCTTAAAATCACAAAGGCGTGTTTCTCAAAGAAGCAACTTATCTATGATTGGTTGCCTGTGTATCCTGACCCAGGTTCCAGAATCACCACTGCCTGGAACTTGGCTGTGTTCTCTCAGCAAGTCTCACACTGACTCCTAATGCAATTTCACCTGGAGGTAATAAGTGGTACCTCTCTCATTTGACTGGCAAAACAAGTTCAGCAGCCAAAACTTATAGAAAAGTTGTCTGGGAAGTACAGTTCTCCCATAATTTCTAAAAGAGTACTGGAAATGTTTGGTAGAAACCACAGATAGGATGCAACAGAGACGTGTGTGTCATGCATTACCTCAGCTGGAGAAAAATGCAACCTCGCAATGTAACTCAATGATCTATTTACAATATCTATTACAAATTTTGCACAGGATAGTGGGTGGTATTGAAACATCTTGTATATTTTCAATCAACCAGCATTTAATTAAGTGTCTAGCATGTCTTCCTCTTTCTGCTGATCAAATGTGTATTAGACTTGCTAATAGAGAGGGATGACTGCATTATAGTGCCAGGTTATTTCTTCATCATATGCTCCAAATAGTTAAGCCTTATAGGTAGACAACACGGAATATCAATAAGAAGCATTGAATTTAATTATTTCACTGTCTAGTCTCTGGAAAGCAGAGCTAGTTAAAGCAGAAAAGAAAAATAATTGAGAGCTGGAAAAAAATCTCCTTATACTTATTTTGAAAGGTTACTTAAAGCCTCTTGTGGATTTGTTTTGAAAATGTACTACCTAAAACATGGGCTCGGGGCAGTGTTTTACTGTAATTAATATTCAAAGTAATGTAAAAATACATTAACTGCATTAACCCCTCATAAAATTCTTGGGCTTTGGGGCATATCCTTGCACCTGAGTGCCTATAGAAAGAGAAACCTTGCTATCTGTATTTAATTGGAAATTGCCTGTTGCTTGTGTTCCACAAAACGTAATCTTATAAAGGACATCTGTATTAGGGGAAAAGGCATCGGAAAACCTCCAATAAAAACAGAACCTGCAGCATTGCTTTCTCCACAGATATTGGATCTGTAAATCCAGTCTTGCCTTGTAAAGTTAATGAGGCTCTGCCAAGCTTTTAAAATGACTACAACGTGGAATCCACATAAACAGAGAAATAAACGTGGGTTAACCATACCGTGGACATGGGCTGATATTATACTTCCTATGCTAACAGCCCCATAAAAACTTGGGCTAAGTGAACAGGGATATTAAACTTTTTATTGCATAGATACACGTATTGAGAGGAATCTTTTGTTGGGGCTGCTGTGAACTGGGCAGAACAGTCAGGTCACAAAGATAAGGTTATTTTGAAGAAGGAAACAGAATAGCTCTAGAAGTAATGTGGGTAGTGGAAAAATATGAAAGCAACAGACAAGAACTCAATTGCAGGATGAATGAAGAGAGAGGAGCAAGGAATAAGACAAAGAAGAGAGGAAAAAAGAAATACGGGACAATGTGCACAAAAAGATACTCTATTTGTGGTGATCAACCTGTATTGAAATTGACAACTAAATGCTTCTACACCTACCTTTCTCTTTGTTGTTATTGTTAATGCTGTTGTGTTAGGATCTCCACTACTGTTTAATAACACATAACATGCCTACAGTAAAGGACCCAAACCCAAAGTGTACAGTTCAATGCACTTTTGAAAAGTCAGGCCCCCTATGCAATCACCATCAAAATAAAGATTCATAACATTTCCAGGACCCTAAAGACTTGCTGGCACTAGTCACTATACACTCCTATGCTCTGTGTTTGTTTGCTGACTTTTATCTTCATAGATTGTTTTTGACCATATTTGAACTTTTATAAATGGAATTGTGTGTATTGTACTCTTTAAGGTACAGTTTCTTTACTGCAACATGATTTTCTTTGAGATTTATGCATGGTGTTTTGTGTAGCTGAAGATGTTTGTCATCGCTCTGTCATATCCTGTTCTATGACTATATCAGAACTCATTCCTCCATTCTCATGTTGGTGAACTTCAGGATTAGATATAATATGAGGCTTTTATGAATTCTGCTGCTGCTAATAATTTTGGATATGTCTTTTGAAGCACATATGCACATTATTTTGAATGTATAATTAGTAATTACATTTTAGGAGCTTAAGATATGTATATGGTCAGCTTCAGAGACTATTGCCATACAGTTTTCCAGATGGTTTTACTAATTTACCACTTGTATTAGCAGTTAATGAAAATTAGAGATACTTTGCATTCTCATTAATACTTGATATTATCAGTATATTGACATATTTTATTTTATTATTCTGTGGTGCATTTTTTCACATTTTGGTTTTCATTTCTAAAATGACTAAGTTGAGCACCTGTTTGAAAGTTTATTACATTTCTTTCTTTTTTTTTTTTGAGTTGAAGTCTCACTCCTTTACCCAGGCTGGGGTGCAATGGCACACATGCCCATGGTCATCCCAGCGTCAACCTTCTGGGCTCCAGTGATCCTTCCGCCTCAGCCTTCCAAGTAGCCAGAATTACAGATGTGCGCTACCACGCCCGGCTAATTTTTTATTTATTGTAGAGACGAGGTCTCGCCAAGTTGCCCAGGCTGGTCTCGAACACTCCGACTCAGGCAATCCACTCACCTTGGCCTCCCAAAGTGCTGAGATTACAGGCTGAGCCACCGAGCCTGGCCTATTTATTACATTTCAATATTCTTTTTTGAGAAGAACATGTTCAAAGCAAAAAATAAAATTCTCAAGTCTATCATTTGAAATTTTCCTTCAGTTTTGAAAAATTTACACCCAATACCACCTTAAATATTGACTGTCTATTCTCTATATCCTCTCTCTTGTTCTGTAATGAGAGAGGATGGGCTGTATCAAGGAGAAGGTGGTCCATTTTGAGGTTTACTTATTCCTTGGGTTTAGTCATTCCATGTTAACAACTAAAAGTCTGCAGTGTTTACCTCAGTCTCTTTTACCTCCTAAAAACCTGAATCTAATTTTTATCTTCCTAGCATCACAAGACTCTAGCATTCTCTACTGAGGCCTTCAGTTGCTTAGCAGCTGCTTGCTATTTGATTTCACTGTGTTTCGTTCTGCATTTTTGGCTTAGGAGTCAGCAAATGCCTTGAGAGAACAGTGTGCACAGATGTTTGGTTCTGCCGTTTTTCTCCCCCCATCTTGGCCACTTAAGTTCTGACTGCTTAGTAGCCCTGAACTACATTTTTGCGTGTGACTGCTCTGTTCATCCTTTTACCTGTAGGAAATTGGCAACTGTCCCAAGGAGAAGCAGCAAAGAATACTGATTCCACTTTGACGCGTTGCCTCTCTCCCTGGAATCATAGTTTCTCTAGTCTTTACTGCCTTGGTTGTTCTCCAGTGCTTTTCAGCAGTTGTTGTATATATGGTATCCAGCTTTTATAATTGTTCTCCGTGGGATTCTTAATTGGATATCAGCTATTCTGTTATAGTCAAAAACAGAAATATCCTCTCTTGTTTTATAAGAGTAACATTAGTGGACAAGAATAAGGTTCTGTTGAATTTTTCAACATGTTGAAAAAAATGTCTCACCAAATACCACAAATAAGAATATTTTGCTCTTCTAAGTCCCATGAATTATTTGTATGGTAATTTATTCATAAATTATCACTTATCATTGCTATCAACGTGATGAAAGAATAAATGTATTTTTGAAAATATACAACCTTCATTTGAACCAATAATTGACTTTCCTCTTTCTTCTTTCTCACCAACAATTAAAGAAACAGAATAAAAACATCTTTGGATTTACTCATACATAAGTAACTAGGAGCCATTTTTGTTACAATCATTAAATTCTCTAAAAAATACAAAATAATCCAAAGCAAGAATGTTGAGTCAGAAACTTTGGCTCACTATGTTACCTTCCATCAGAGCAGAAACCTGTGAGATTTTTTTCTTGATTTCCCGCTGGAAGATGCTCCGTGGCTATTTCACCAACGAAAGCATGAAGGAGGCAACACACTGAAAGTCAGTGTAAATCTGCTAAGACCACTGAAAACTGAGGTTTTATGAAGGGAACCCAAAAGGTCCCAGAATTTATTTATTAAAAATTGCATATTTATTCTTACATGTTTAAACTTCAGTCACCTTTAAAGTACTCTCTGTTTGATACACTACACCTATCAAGGCGATTTTTCCACAGTTCAAAACAGTTTTTGAACTCACTGATTTTGATGCCTTTTAGTGCTTCTGTCATTTTTTTGTTTCACATTAGCAAAACATTTCTTTTTCAGGACTTTTTCATATGGGGAAACAAACCAAACAAAAAAAGTATCTTGGAGGGAGATCTGACTGAATAGAGGGTAGGAAATGGTGGTCAAACTGTTTTTGGTAAACAAACAAACAAACAAACAAAAAACTGCTGAACACTCAACATGGTGTGGGCAAGTGTGCTCGTAAATCACCCATCATGAAATGGGCAAATGCATTGAAAGAATCTCCAAAGAATACACTGAAGCCCAATGCAGGCTTTCACAACAATGCTAGCTGATACACCAATGCTGATGGGTTCCTAGAACACTTACCTAGCAGGAGAAGTCTGTACTACAGGAGATCCACTCTCCAAAATATAATTCTGGGTTTTTTGAGGGTGGTTCCCTGGTGTGTTTATTGATGTATATTTCTCTTTCTTCAAACATATCAGTCTTTTCTTGCTTAAGATGAAGCCTCAATATTCTCAATTATAAATGGGAACAATAACATAATTAACTTCATGGTGTTGTTGTGATGATTAATTCACTGTTATCTGTAAAATGCTTAAGTCAATGTTCAATAGAGAAAATGTTCTATGACTTCTTATTATCTCTGATTTCTCAAAATATTTTCTGAAAACAAAATAAAGTTTTTCTAGGAGGGAAGACAATTTTAAAATTAGTTAATGTTGACTTTGAGAAAAACTCCCTTCTAGCACACACTTTCCAGATAAAAAATAATCTTTGCTTCCTGAGTCCTGTTTTAAGATTCATACTGGCCAAAGAATCAGTAATACCATCACTTTCAGTCTTCAGATCAAGCAGGAAAGGAGTTAAGCTGTAAAAAATGTTATCCTAAAACACAATCGGTTTTGAATATGATCTAGATAAAGCTTTAATATTTCAATATCATAGAATTTTGCATCTGCAATAAACTGTTTAGACATTCAGAAATCTCCTCCATTATATTTTGCAAATGAGAAAACTCAAAGACATTGAGTGATTTTCCCACAGATAATTAGGGAGTTGAGGTCATAACTGGGTTATGACTTGTGCCACATAATTTCTAGGCCATTGTAAATGCTCCTGTCTTGGGCTCCCTTGTTGCTCTGACTCCCTTGTTGTGAATGTAGAAAAATTCCTGAGATTTCTTTTTTCTAACTTCTAATAAATTTATTTTTTTGTTTTTATTTTGACCAATTATCTCTCAGATTCACGAGGATATTGTTTAGAAGCATGCGATTATATCTTGATTGCTATTTGTTTGAATCCAATTGTACTTTTTAGTCTTTAAAATTCAGCTTTTTAAATTTCAGTTGATTTAACCCATAATTGACAGCAATTATTCATTTTTAGTCAGGGAAACTAAAATAAGAGATGTGATTAAATATTTCACTGTAATGGCATGACGTTCATTTGATCATTTTTAAGTAATTTTTTTTCTTTTGCATGGTATTCTTTCTCTCTTTAATTTCATTCTATTTTAAAGATGTGGGGCACAATTTAGGATTAGGCAGATAAGTGGTCATTGTGCAGGTAAAATTTGGGCCTCCCTTTGGTTCCCCTTTCTCCTGGTTTAAATCAGGTACCCTAATTGATGTTATGAGCTCCCCCACTCCCCTGCAGTGTCCCACAACTGCCAATCCCTTTCTCATAGTATTCTTCATAGGGTGCTGTAAGGATTAATTGTAGACTCTATTATAGGATGGCTAATAGTTGAGGAGGAATTCATCATGTAAGCATAAAGTATTACTACTTTCATGGTGGGTGATTGCTAACTCAGTTAGTTTGTCAGTCAATTGAAGCAATTGATTAGTTCTTCTTGTGGATGCTGGTTAGTATCATTACTCTCCATGGTCACCAAACACTGAAATGCTAGCCTGATCTCTGTTGGGAGCCGGCCACGGAGGCCCACTGAGCGTTAGGGATCAGGAAGGGCTGTTGACTCCGAGACCACTAGGAGGCATTCGGGAGCTATTGACCCCATTTCCTCCCCCTTTCTACTCAGCACTAACCAGATTAAGCTCCTGTAAGCTCAAAACATAAAAACTCTGAGACCAGGATGAACACAAGCTAACTTTAGAAGCTCATTGCTCCCATTCTTCCTCAAACTGCAGTTTTGGCTTTCACACAACTTACAATTCAAACTCATGTCACATCTAAGAACCTTAGTATTAGTCATAGGTTTCTGAGTCATGATCTTAGGATTTATTGAAGGTGTAAATTGTAGAATATAGTTTTAGAAGACAGTCATTTTGTTGAAAGAATGCGGCTGGGTTACTTGCAGGTAGCCCACTGTGAACTTTGGACTGGGCCACATTCCAAACATTCTGGGATGGGCCACTTTTGTTTGTAAAGTAAATACTTAAGCTTCTATAGAATTGTTTAACTTGGCATAAATCAATCAGTTTAGGATGAAAAAGGTTTATAGAATATGTCAGTCACGGATTAGGTTATCCTTTGTTATGGCATTTTAAGATTATCATATGAAAAGGGTTTAAAGGCAATCATTGATTAAGTTTTCATGGATTAAGGTTTCTGGTGGGTGGGGGACACACCTCCCACATCTGACTTTGTGTATAAAAGACCCATTGTAATTCCCAATAACACACATCGCTTCTGCACTAGACTGGAGTCCAGTCTCTTTCTTTCTCTCTCTCTCTTTCTCTCTTCTTCCCCCCAGTCACCGATGCCATCTCCACCTTTGGGGTGCCCTGAACCCGGCTGGAGCTGGTTCCCGGCAGATCTCCATCTTGGAGATCCATGTTTTTGTATCTAACAGGTCATAAGTAGAAACTGTATACCAGGATATGCAGGTTATAAAAGGAGTAAATGAAATATTACTGCAATTAAAATGGGCCAGGTGCAGTTTCACATTCCAACCTTAAGGCTCAATTTCACTGGTAAATGGAGAGCATATCACCTAGAGATCCACTGTAGGATCTAGCAGCAGATAACCTAAGTTCCCAATCCTGCAACTGCTCGCTAAATTTGTGACGGTGGGGAAATCACTAATCAAGGAGAAAATTTCCCTCATTTATAAATATGGAAGAATAAATAATAGCTATCTAAGAGGTAGTTTCCAGAATTGAATAGGAAAGTCATGTAAAGCACTTAGCCAGTACCCAGCACACATAGATCACTCAGAAAATATTAGTCATAATGTTGATGATTATTGTCATTATTGTTTTTACTGATAAGTCTACTTTTTCCATACCTTCTATCATAGAATCATACAGTATAGGGGTATCCTTGGATTCAAGCATTTATTCAATAAGCAAATAGGGACCACTGTGCCAGACACTTAGCTAGACACCATAAATACACAGATGATGAAAATCACTGCCAAGCCAAGTCAATGTCTCAGTGCAGGAAAGCCTTCTGTAGCATTTAAGACAAACATTTAGTTCCAACCTAAAAATTTCTAGTATTGGAAACTTACAACTTCCCAAACAAACGTCAAAATTTATTATTGGGCAGATTTTACTTTAAACTTACAAATTCAGTTCACATCAGTGTTTACAGCAGCAATGACAACAAAACAAATAACATTGTACCATATCTGAAGTTTGAGAACATTTTAATTATTAACACTACATAACAAACCACCCCAAAGGCAGTGGTCTATAGCAATGGATTATTTTGCTCATGGAATATTTTATTCAGGAATTAGAGAAGGACACATAAGAGATTTTTTTTCTTTTAACAATGCCTGGGAATTCAATTAGGAAGACTTATGGCTGATGACAATCTCTATAGGTTTGATACATTTGAGGGTCTTTCATGCAAATGTCTGCTTAATGGTGCTAGTTGTTGGTTAAGACCTGAGCCTAGACTACTGGTCGTAACACCTGTATGTGACCTCACCATGTGACAATTTGAGCTTCATCACAGCATGGCAATTAGATTTTTAGAGGACATACTAAGAGAATCTATGGAATCTCTATCAGCTATTACAACCTCCCCTTGAAAATCATGTAGGATCATTTCTTCTACAGTCAAAGCTTACCCTGAACCATGGGGCAAAAATACCATATATCCTACCTCTTCATGGAAAAGTGCCAAAGTTACATTGCTTAATAAGCATGTGGGGTGAGAGATAGTGTTGCAATCAATTTGGGAGCATATAATCTGTCACAATGATAAGATACAGCTGACATTATTAGAATTGACATTATCATGAACAGATTTTAGAGAGTTAATCTAATCCAGTCTGCTGACGGAAGAAATAGAGTCTAGATACAGTAATTTCATTTATCTGATTATAAAATACTTTGT
This sequence comes from Carlito syrichta, assembly GCF_000164805.1. NCBI lineage: Eukaryota > Metazoa > Chordata > Mammalia > Primates > Tarsiidae > Carlito > Carlito syrichta. Next base: position 50,982 of record NW_007257973.1, on the reverse strand, counting down.
TATCATGCACATTTGGAAATTGTTCGTTAACCCCCTCTTCCCACCTTTCCCACTTCTATCTTAGTCTGTTTAGGCTGCTGTAACAAAATATTGCATATTGGGTGACTTAAACAACAGAGGTTTTTTGTTGTTGTTGTTGTTGTTGTTGTTTTTTCCTTCTTCTCAAAGTTCTGGAGGTTGGGAAGGCCAAAATCAAGAGGCAAACAAAGTAGGTTACATTCTGAAGTGTATATTCTCTTGATTTGTAGGCAGCTACCACCTCACTGTCTGCTCCTATGACTTCTTTGTGCATGTTTGGAGAAATAGAAAGAAAGAAGATTTGCAGGCTCCTGGTGTCTCTGCTTATGAGGACATTTAATCCTATGGAAATAGGACCCCTTCATGGAAGGGGTCACTGTCTGCTCCTATGACTTCTTTGTGCATGTTTGGAGAAATAGAAAGAAAGAAGATTTGCAGGCTCCTGGTGTCTCTGCTTATGAGGACATTTAATCCTATGGAAATAGGACCCCTTCCTTAGAACCTCATTTAATCTTAATTATGTCCTTAGAAGGCCCATGTACAAATAGTCACACTGAGATTTGAACTTCAATATTCGAATTTGAGAAAGGCACAAACATTTAATCCATAACACGCTTCCCACAAAAACAATTATTAGTAGAGGCTAAAGCTACTTGTAATGCTACTTTTTATGCTAAAATTATCCTGGAATTGTTGCCAAAAAGCTTTCACTAATCTTAATTATTGCATCCTGGCCTTGTCTTTCTCAAGATTTTTGTTTTCCATTACCTCAACTGATGACACAGCTTTGGATATAGGTGAATTGTCATCATTTCTGCTTTTTTAAAAATGGATCCATTATAATTGAGTACATTATTGCCTACTTGTCACTGTCCTCTAATAAATATAAGTATCTGAGCAAACTGAACATTTTTTAGCACAAAACAGAGCTAGTTTTAACTATGAGATCCCATATCACTGCAATGATTTACATAAAACATAATATTGTGTATAAACAACAAATTAAATAAAAACTGAAAAAAAATGAAGATGCCTGAAATGTAAAAGTATAAGAATAACTAGGCATTTTCCCTTTTTCTGAACTTTAATATATGGATATTTTATAATTCATAAATATATATGAATTACATATATGATTTTATATATATATATATATATATATATATATACATAAAAAAAAAATTTGCATCTATCTGATGGCAATATAATGCTCAGTTTTAAGATAGTTAAATCTGATACCTGGCTAAATTGGAGGAATACCGTACTCTCATTTAAAAATTTATTGCTGGTTAAAGTTCATTTATCTTATCTATTGGCAGAAAAACATCTTGCCATACTGGTCTCACTGCATAGTGCAGATATATGCTAATAAACAGCATGTCTTTGAAATTCAGAAGGACTGAATTCATGAGCCTGTTGTGTGATCTGAATTTGCTCTCTGCTTTGTTCTCTGTGAAGCCTGCTCCGAGGTTGACATGGGAATCTTGGTAAGGAGTTATTGACCTTTAAAAATACAAACTGAACCTCTTGATATAAAAATAAAAAGTCTTCATGCAAAAACATTAATTTGTGGTCTAAGATCTCTAAGCCCTGATGACTTGGCCAGGGAATTATTTTTACTGAGCACCTGTGGTTTTTGTTGTTTTTGTCACTACTGATGGGCTTGGAGGCATAATAGCCACAGAGTCACCACTTTTAGTGGTTAGAAAACATGAAGCTTTCTGAATTACTCCCAACTCATTAAGCAGAAAAGGATTTAGACCAGCAGACAAAATTTACATCTTAGAGTGGACAGGAATGTTAAATTTCATAATAGGAATCTGCAAGTTGTGAATTAGGCATAACATTTTCTCCTTTTATATTTAAAATTTTTTTTGCCATTTTTCCTATCAAGACCAAATTCAACTTCATTTCAGTTATTTGCAAGGCTCAGTGCCAGAAGCAATGAGGCATAAAGAGTTTTATAGAAAAAACAGTCTGTGACCTGAAGGAACTTGTTACTTAGAGATGAATGGAATAAAGTACCTAAATATAAAAGACAGTACAAGTTCTCTAAAGAAGTGAAAGCCACATTTCCATGTAGGGAGCCTAAAAGAAGATGTGATGCCTGATCCTGAGGGATGGTGATCTCTCATATGAACAAATGTCAAAGGGTGTATCCTAGGGAGATGGAAGAGCATCAACAAAATGTGGAGGTTCATTCTTGCCTGTACAGAAACTCTACTGATCAGAGGGGAAATTGGTCAGGTAAGTTACTTTATCAGAGATCTCCACCAAGAGTTATCCCCTTCTGCAATAAAAGACTAAATGCTGTGGAAAGGTATGCATAAATAGTGAGACATTTTTGTCTAAGAATACTCCTTACATTCATCAGCTATACTATGGATTTGAATTACTATTGCATCTTACACAAAGATTACAATAGTTACTTTTGTTTTCAAATGATATAAGCTAGTCAGACCTAATAATGAGTGAACCATGTAGAGATGGGTGAGATGTTTCTGGAAAGACATGCTGTTTGAGCTTCACTGGGTTCACAAGGTGCGACACGGAGACATGTGAGTCAAGGAAAAGATGTGATGCTCAAAGATGCATAGTAATATGAGAAAGTAGGAAGACCAACCGAGCCTGTTACAGATTTCCATTAAAATGGAAATCAAAGAAATTTGCTGAACCAAATTTCCAAGCTTTATCTTTCTCTGTAATCTGTCTTCCATGGTCTATTTCACTGCCTTTAAATTATCTTTACATTCAACTATTTTGGTTTCCCAAATGAAGGATAGATATGGTTAGTTGTACAATATATCTTCATACCTTGATTCCCTGTCTTGAAGTGTCTGGTACCTTCTGCTTAACTTGGTAAACTCTTACTAATTTTCCAAAGAGCTCAAAAGTTAATTTTTCTGTGAAATTTTCTTAATAGTTTTCATTGTACTTTGTAATTAATTACTTGGAATTAATTTAATGCTGCCTGCTGAAAATATCTTAGATTCATTGAAATATTAAATTATAGCCAGGCTCGGTGGCTCAACCTGTAATCCCGTGCCCTTGGGAGGCTGACGTGAGTGTATTGCCTGAGCCCGCGGGTTCGAGACCCGCCTGGGCAGCAAGACCTCATCTCTACAATAAATCAAAAAATCAGCCGGGCATGGTAGTTCATGCCTGTAATTCTGGCTGCTTGGAAGGCTGAGGCGGAAGGATCGCCAGAGCCCAGCAGGTCGAGGCTGCGGTGGCCGGGAGCAGCCACCGCACTCCAATCTGGGCAACAGAGTGAGACTCCAACTAAAAAAAAAACCAAAAAAGAAATATTAAATTATAATTTTTGTCTATGTTTCTATCTTCTTTACTATAGCTTATCCCTGTGAGTGTAGAAACTGAGTCTTTTTAGGATTACATTTTGGTGGCCCAATACACAGAAAATGGTATACATTTTTTTTTCTATGCAACGCAACATGGGGAATAAATAAAAAACTAAGGCAAGAGTGAGAAAAGTATGAGAGGAGCCAAGGATCACAAAAGAAAAACACACGTAAGTGTGAAACATTTGGCCAGAATGTTTTTCTAGGAGGAATCTAAATTGAGATCCAAAGTCAACTTATATTAACATGCCTGACCTTTCACAAGAGAGGCCTAAGATTATTGTCTTTGTAACATCTGTCTTTGCACAAATAGCCTAGTGAAATATGGCAAGGCTAACAAGTGAGATATACCCTTGATGGTGCCTATAAAATACTGTTGGGAGCCAGCCTTGGAGGCCTGCCTGATTGACAAAGTCCAGATGCTCTGAGGACCCCTGGCCGCAAAGCGAGTCCAAGCAGCTGAGGCTCTTTTGTCTTCCGTCCTTACTGTTGATACGGCTGAAGAATTCCATGCACTCGTGGAAGAAGAAAATGGCATGTTTATGCGAAGTACTCACAGCTAACCTAGGAATGTCATGGTTCATTTTTCCATTTCCCACTATGTCGTTTGACCTTTTCTAACATATGCAATGGTTAAACTCTGAAGCACACCAAGAATGCTTTCTTTCACTTGGTTATAAGTTACTAGATATTGCTTGAGTAAAAAATGATATAATTATATTCACCCCTTATTTGATTTAGAATTATGTAGTTTAGTGTTTAGACATAAGGTTTTTTAGAAGCACAAGTTTATAGTAAGTTCATTATGAATTCATTATACGTTCTAACATTTATCCAGGAGTTATGCAGGTGATTTATAACACTGTTTTCACAGATTTAGGATGAAGATTAATTGTTAGTGTTTTTACTTAATTCAATAGTTAAAATTTTAAGTTAACGTATATAAAATGAGTTTTTCACCAAATTCATAATATACTAATTGGATACTTTTATGATAAATTATCTAAATACAGAGAGCAACCTTGGGGGCCTGGAAAACATCACTAAAAGCTTCTTTTGAGTTTTCTTTAGAAATACACACTGCAGGATAAGAGAAAAGTAACGAAGACACCTGGACAAGAAAGGTGATTATGAAGCTTTGAAGGTCATAGAAGCCCCAGAGAGAAAACTCCTGATACATGTAGAAATGTGCACTTGGAAACTTTCTTGAGACATTTCAAGGACTGTAATTTGGGACTTTGGACTAAAACTATCATTTTTGGCTTTATGAATAAGACTCATTGACTGAAAGTAGATAGTGTTCTTGGCTTGTTTGTTGCTTCTAAGACCACTAGGTGGTGGTAACTTTTGAAAAATAATGTACGTGAAGGAATTGTTTTTGTCTTGCCCCTTTACTAATGGTATAAAAGCTTTCTGTTAACTAACAATAAATGGCATCCGTCCTGCAGGCATTGGTCCTGCAAACGGTTGTCCAAGTATATTATTTTCATCATAAGTTCCTTCTTTCGCCTACTCCATCTCTCTTTCAGGAAACCTCACACCCGGCAGGAGCAGGACTCCGACAAAATACCTTTATGATTTGGAGAGCGAAGGAAATAGATGAGGCTAGTGTTGTGGCTAAAATAAATCAATCCTAATCATCTTTGCCGAAAATCTGGAATAACTGAAAGATTGTTGTTGAACACAGAGATAAATATCAGTCATGAGTTTTGAAAATCTTATAACAAGTAAATGGGACAAGTAAGATTTGAATAATTATAGAAGAAATATTTTAAATGAGAATATTTGTGTAAGATTATAGAGAGGCAGAAATGGTTGTAGTCTGTACTAGGAACAGGAAGGACAGACTGGACAATTGGTTGCACATTGGCAGCAATTTTAGATAAAGCTAGATCTGTGTTAACAGAGACAAGACCGAATGAAAACAAAGACCCTTACCAGCCCATGGTTTTAACACAAGCAGTAACATTAATTGCGCTCCCCTTTTGTTCTGGGTAAAATTGAAACTTCAGTAACTACAGTACCAGCGATTGCCATATTAACATGGTGAGGTATATTTTGAGGTATTCCTGTTTATGTGGAGAAAATTGAGAATCTTTAAGATTCTCAAAATTGCTCAAGATTCTCTAGACTCTCAAGTTTGTCCATCAAGAAGAAGTTAATGAGTAAAACCAAGAATAAAATCCAATTGCCTCAGATTCCCAAATCTATGGCCCACCCACTTTGTTATTGTCTTCCTTAGGGTGGGGATCATGCAGATGTTCTCAGCTGAGCAATAGTCTTTACTCCACAGGTATTTTCAAGTGAGGAGTTAATTTGAGTATTTTTTCAAATGATGGAAACCAAAAGTCAACTTTAATATTAAAGGATACTTCTTTTTTTCTCCTTTAACAAAAGTAAAATCAGAGATATAAAATCAAATGTTTTGGATACTAACCCCTTATTAGATACATTTATAAATATTTTCTCCCAATGTGTAGGCTGCGTTTTCATTTTGTTGATTGTTTTCTTTGCTGTAGAGTTTGATGTAATTCCAGTAATTTTTTTATTTGTTGACTGAGCTTTTAATGTGATATTCAAAAAATTATTGCCAAGGCCACAGTGAAGGAGCTTTTCCCCTACAGGAAATAGCAATTTTCCCCTACAGGAAGGAGCTTTTCCCCTATAGGAAATAGAATACGTCAATAGAAATTTTCAAAAGGAATAAACAAATCACTTGAGTAAGACATAAGAAAAAAACTAGAGTAGACATTTTTCAGAAGAAAACATATAAATGGACAGCAGGTATATACAAGATTTTTAGCATCATTAATTACTAGGGAAATGCAAATAAAAACCACAATGAGATCTCACTTCACATGTGTTAGGATGGCAATAACCAGAAAGACAAAAGATAAGCATTGGCGAGAGTGTGGAGAACAGAAAACCTTAGTATTCTTCCATAGGAATGCAAATTGGTGCAGCTTTTATGGAAAATAGAATGAAATATCCTCAAAATATAGAAAAAGAACTACCATAGAAGCCTACTAGCCTACTTCTGTGTATTTACTCCAAGGAAATAAAATTAGCTCCTCATAGAGAAATCTTCAGTCCTGTGTTCAATGTAGCATTATTCACAACATATCTGAGATATGGAAACTGCTTAAGTGTCCCTTGACAAATAAATGGATACACAAATTGCCATATATGCGTGTGTGTATTTGTGTGTATGCATAGATATATGTATATATATGCACACATATACATACAATGGAATATTACTCAGCCTTATTAAAAAGATGCTACCATTTGCAGCAACATGGAAGGATTTTAAGGAGATTATATTAACTGAAATAAGGCAGACATAGAAAGAAAAATACTGCATCATTTCACTTACGAATATATACGAAATCTAAGAATGTCAAATGCATAGAAAGAGTACGTAGAACAGTCTTTTGCTGGGTTGAGAGTGGGGAAGAATAGGAACATATAGACCAAAGGGCACAAATTTATAGTTATATAGAATGAATAAGTCTAAATATATAGTGTATAGTATGATGACTACAGTTAAAATATTGTATCATGTATTAGACATTTTCTAAGAAAGTCTGTAGATGCTCTTGCCACACTAACACATGCACATACAGAATAACTATGTAAGTTTGTTTGCCTGCAGAAATCATGTCACTATGTGTATATATATCAAAACAACATATTGGGCCGGGCTCAGTAGCTCAGCATGTAATCCCACCACTTTGGGAGGCCGAAGCAAGTGAATTGCCTGAGCCCACAGGTTCGAGACCCGCCCATGCAACTTGGCGAGATATCGTCTCTACAATAAATCAAAAATTAGTCAGGCATGGCAGTACTCTCCTGTAGTTCCAGCTACCTGGAAGGTTGAGGCAGAAGGATCGCCGGAGCCCAGAAGGTCGAGGCTGCGGTGGCCTGGAGTGTGCCACTGCACTCCAACCTGGGCAACGGAGTGAGATTCCAACTCAAAACAAACAAACAAACAAAACAAAACAAAAAACAGCATGTTGTACTCCTTGGATATAAACAATTAGGTCAGAAAAACTTACAATCATAAATATTTTCTTATTGACTATAAATTGCAAAGTTTAAAAATAAGTAAATAAATAGTTGTTAAAGATTTTACTCACTATTAATGAGAGTACTGATAAGATGTTATAGTTAGTTCACAGGAAAATTCAAAACACAAATATTTTTAAACCTCAGAAAAATTGAAATTAATTTGCAAATGGACACAAAGCTAACTTTTTTTGGTGAAGGGGGTTGCTCCTCCAAAGATCAGAATTGATTTTCAAAAATTATTTTGCATTACTAGCAGTTACTTACAACTTTCAAGATAGCTCAGAAAGTGAAAAACCAGAAACAGATAGCTCAGAAGAATATGTGCTAAACAATACTTTTCTAGCCAGGTGTGGTGGCGTGGCTATAATTCGAACTACTTGGAAGGCTGAGGCAGAAGGATTGCCTGAACCCAGCAGGTAGAGGCTGCGGTGGCCATAAGCATGCCACTGTACTCCAGCCTGGGCAAAAGAGTGAGACTTGATTCAAATAAAACAAAACAAAAACAAAGACAAAAAAAAATACATACTTTTCAATTGACGGTAGTGTGTGTGTGTGTGTGTGTGTGTGTGTGTGTATTCCAGATGTTCTTATACTAACTTAAATAAAATGAGCACTTGACCATAAATGTTTGTTGGGATGTTCCATAATGCTCAATCAAGTTCAGGTCACTTGATTCACAATATAAATCAGAGAGGGACTCTAATGCCACACCCTAAATCCTTAATCAAGTTTTTACCTCTCATTTTATTCTCTTTTGACCAATTGCCTTTTTTTTCTTCTTTAGTCTTTATGACAGAACCACAAACACTCTGTAATTTATGTGTTTTCTGTAGAACCACCGTATGTGTTGGATTTCCTTCCCCAGTAAAATAATTCCTGGGAATAGCTGATTGGTTCCATTTGGATTATGTGTCAACTTCTGGACCTATGGATTTATGGTAAGAGAGAAGGCAACAATATTCTAACTGGACAATTTACTCTGTAATAATGTGGGTAGAGGAGGAAAAAATAGTCACTATTCCAAAAACAGGGAGGAAGGCAGAGCAGATAAAACAATCAGCATCCACTGGACATTGTAGGCCAGAAAGGAAAAATCTTTAAGGCAATTTCTATATAATACAGAGATATGTCACAAGTGCAGGATTCCATAAATCGGTGGCTTTCAAACTGCGAGACCTGACATAGTATCGTGATATGTTTTTTTGAGTCTCACTCTGTCGCCCAGACGGGCGTGCAGTGGCCGATCCCGGTCACTGCAGCCTCGACCTGCGGGGCTCCAGCGATCTTTCCGCCTCAGCCTTCCGAGTAGCCGGAATTACAGGTGCACGCTAGCACGCCCATCTAATTTTTTTGATTTATTGTAAAGATGAGGCCTCGCCTGCCCAGGCGGGTCTCGAACTCGCGGGCTCAGGCAATCCACTCACCTCAGCCTCCCAAAGGCCTGAGATTACAGGTTGAGCCACCGAGCCCGGCTGTGATATGTTTTATAATGATCCAGTAAACACATGCATAATAAAACAAATGTCTTCTAAAATAATAATGAAAATATCTTACTGCAGGACAGTGAGACTGGGTAGAGAATATAGTTTCTCTTTCAATAGGCCTATATCCACCAGCTTTCTCTTGAAATGTTTTGGGGTCCAAGGAATCACTCCTCTTTTCTGTGCTTCAAGGTTTGTAAAAGAAGTACTATTGAGCCGGGCTCGGTGGCTCAGCCTGTAATCCCGCCCTTTGGAAGGCTGAGGTGAGTGGATTGCCTGAGCCCGCGGGTTCGAGACCCGCCTGGGCAACTTGGCGAGACTTCATCTCTACAATAAATCAAAAAATCAACTGGGCATGTTAGCGCATGCCTGTAATTCCGACTACTTGGAAGGCTGAGTCTGAAGGATCGCCTGAGCCCAGCAGGTCGAGGCTGCAGTGACCGGGAGCAGCCACTGTGCTCCAGTCTGGGAGACAGAGTGAGACTCCAACTCAAAAAACAAACAAACAAAACCAAAAAAAGTACTATTGAATATACTTAATTGCTCTCCAACATCTCCTTGAAGGGTTTAGCAAAGCCACATGCACTTATATGAATACTTGAAATGCACACCCAGTAGCTGTTTGGAGGTTGTGAAATAAAGTAAGTCAATAATAACCTAGCAAAGGGTGGGTTGCAGTGAAGTCATGATAAACTAATTTGGGGAATAAAGTTATCACTGAATAATTGAATTTTATAGTTCGCACAGGACACCCAAAACTCCTCCTCCCCTATCTTCTCAAAAATATTTTCTATAATACATGATCAAATTACCATACTTCAGTGAACAAAAACCACAACAAAAAACTTGAATTTTATTTATGTTAGAATTCTGAGAGATGTCTTTCCTGTGTCTTCAGTCAAGTCTTTAGGTGTTGAAATCATTGCTGGAAGAGAATACATGCTATATCTAAATTTAAAAATATTTCTCTACCATCTGTGTAGTTTGCTCCTTTCATTGAGAAATAAAATGACAAGTTGATTCTGTGTGTATTGGTTATAATAATATTTTTGAATTCTGTTTTAATTATTTAAATAAGGTAATGTATACTTTAAAAAATTAATACACAGAGAAAAAATGCTCTGAAAGTTCAGATATGGACAATTGAGTCACTACTACCTACTTTCCTGTTCAAATACAAATATCTTTTCCTTAGGTGACTTACCTGGCTCCCAAAATTCAGTCTCACTCCAGATTTATCTTCCCTCTGAGGAACTTGAATCAGGAGAATCTGAGGCTAACTCTTGCCAGCATTACTTTCTCCGTTAGGGTCAAGTTCTTATTTGGGTGAGTGTGAAGTATGCGTAAAGGGGACAGAGGTAACCACCAGAAGAATCTCTTCTCACAGGGAATATTCAGTCATTCTTGTTGTAAGCAGTTGTGGCTATGAGATGGTGCGTTTGGAGACTGAAGTTAATGCACAGTCCTATTTCAACCTAAAGCTTCGTTATAATGGGCAGGGACCAGGAAGACAAAAAGATGCAGGAAAATGTGCCTCAAATTTAGAGAGTGAGCAGGTTGTAGTATTTCAGCAACTGAAGGCACAGAGTCTAGTCAGAGAGCCATGGTGCCAGGTCAAATACAGAATACAGAGAAAATAGAATGGATAAAGAATGCCTCAGAAAATGCAGAACCTTGAGATACAGACAGGTTTCTATATGAACATGAGCTCTGTTTAGCCCAGGCATTGTGGTGAAAACCAATTCTAAATAACTCTGGTCTGCAGATGGTTTGCCATTCAGCGTCTGTAGCGCAAGGCCTAAAATTAACACTGTTATGTGATTCCTTGACTTCTGAAACAAGGAGGGCCTTAAGAGGCCTAGCCACAATTTTCCTTCCCACTCTACTCCCACAGACAAGGTCTCCACACCAAACAATCCTTCTTATCGAGAGGACTAGGCACAGTTCCTGCTTTTCCTAAGGCAGCAGGTTGTTGTTCCCTGTTAGCCTATGAAATTGTTCAAACAAGTCAATCACATCCTCCAGCAGAAGCAAGAGATCACCTAACTCCCTTGATACCACAAAACCTGCCTCACACAGCCTCTGGCTGTTCACTCCTGTGTTCCTGAGTACAACCTCTGTTTGGCACCGCCTGATATGCAGCATCCTTCTACCCCAAATTTGAGTATATGTGACAAATAAACTACTGAAGATCTCATCTCATCATACATTAAGTCATCCCCAGGTAACTTAAGAAATCTCTTCTTCAATAATGGGATAAAGAAGAAGCAGTTAAAACAGCCTCAAATTAGGTGAGGTATTTCATGCCTGGTATATGTGTGAGATGTCTTTCTATTTACAATTCAAGGTAAAAGTAGTCGCTGAATTCCTGGATAGGAGCCTGGATTTGGTAACCCTTGCGAGATGCTGAATAAATGTAATAGCCAAGCATCCAGAGGAGCAGAAGTTCCTTGTTTCTCATACAATGTAGTTCTTAGGGTGTCACGGTGACACTGAATACTCCAGCAGGTGTGTCAGGATAATACCCAGGAAATAGTGACCACAGTTCTCATCTTTTCAAAATAGTCCTACTGAACATGATAAAAAGAAAACCTTCTTCTTCAAATTGTTTTTTGTCCTTCTTAAGATATAGCTTGTTCTACTTCATTCAAATTGTTTCCTGATGACTCTTTTTCTTCTTTAATATTCTAAAATATTAATTTATTAACGTTCTTTTGGGAGACAATTTTTTTAAAAAAGCTACATGTTTGATGTGAACACATTCTAAATTACCAATACAGTAACATCTTTAAGTTCAAGAACAATGTCTTGTATGCAATGTTTTGTGTGCATGTCCATTTGCATATGCTCGAACACACAGCACAGGTTAGGCCAGTGTCTGTGTTTATCAAGAACTTCCTGGTTACTGTTTCCAGGAAGAGATGTTTAACACCTCCTGGTAGACTAATGGGTAGATGATTTCAATGTCCTTGGTACTCTCAAATGAAGTGCACTAACTGAAACAATTAATTATTTACTTATATCACTTCTTCTCTGGTCTTTTATTTTTCTTCCTACACAATACCAATATTTACACAAGAAGCTTAAATAAAATAAAGTCTAACTATTCATTATTTTTCACGTTGTCTGGAAAAACTGTGAGAGGATGAAAGGTGATACTTTAAAAATCTCCAGTTACCTATATACCTATAGACACATGATCTTATTAGATAGCCCAGGATCCTCACTATGTCTTCTGATCCAAAATAGTTTCATAAAATTATCTATAGTAAATTATATAAATTAAGCCAGTAATTATATCCACCAATGCACCAGTGTGGAGATATATATATCTATATTTGAATTTAAGGACTTTTCAACTATAAAATCCTCTCACATCAAACCTATTGAAGACAGAGAAAAATATTCAGATATATTTAAACAAAAACAGCCTAAATATTTGGTATCTAAAAAAATTTAAGCCTACAAAAAACATTGAAAATTTTAAAACAAAAGGATGAGCAAAGACAGTCCTTGCATGTCCCAACGAAAACTAAGCAGGGTTGCAATATTAATAAGACACAAAGTGAAATTCAAGGTAAAATGAGCTAAATAGGACAAAGAAGGTCGTGTTTTATTGGTAAAATGGTAAAATCTACAATGGTGATATGAAAGTCATAAACCCGCATAGCATTAAAATGTATTAAGTGAAAACTCTTGTAAATCAAATAAAATTGAAAAGACATAAGTAGTGGAGGCTTTAGTACACCTCTTTTGCTCCAAATCAGATCAAGAAGGATCTACTTAAATGAGGATAAAGACCATCTAAATAATATAATTTGTATGATTATTTAATTATTATACAGCACATATTCAATTCCATGCTATACAGACATAAAAAGGCTCTTCTTCAACATGCCCACAGAATAGTCTCAAAAATGTTGGCTATGAATTAGGCACAGATAATACATTTAAAGAGAGAGAAAATAAAATATAGGTCATATTCTTTGATCACAAAGCAACAAATAAGAAATTAAATAAAGTGGGAAACTAAAACAAAGACTTAAATATCTATGCCACACTTCTAAATCCGACTTCCAGGGCCAAATAGACATCTTAATCTACAACTAATGCATAGCTGGAAAATAACTAAGAAAGAGCAAGCAATTTAAGAAAGTAGGGTGTATAAGTTTATCTTACATTAAAAATATTACATTTAATGCTTGTAGAAACCCCAGTAGTAAATAAGCCAATTTCTACTCACTCAGAAGAAAAGTCTGAATAGAAAACCCAATTAATTGTAAAAAATGTATCAAAAATTGATGTGCAACTTTCTGCTATATGCAATTATTAACATGACTTAAAACACAGTAATTTATGTAAGACTTATTTTATTTAAAGAAAAACAAGAAAAAATAGAAAATACTTTAACTATTTTCACAAGTATATAACCTGCTTTGAAAACAAAGAACAATTTTTCTTTATTTCTCTGTAGTGTAGAGCACAACAGAGAGCCTATTGTATGTTGTGCAGAACCTGTTATGTTAGAAACTAAACAAACGTTTGGTGAATATATAATATATTTAAAATATACATATGTAAATTGAATCTTTAACTATTGAACACAAAATAATAGCAAAGTTTGGGCAATAACAAGTGAAGCACAGATCCTTATGTAAACAGATGAATAAACAGCATCAAAATGGCATGTATTTGTCAAATTCCCTCCAGAACTTTGGCAGGATAACGAGAGGAGTGTTCTATTTTATAGTGTCGCAAGAAAACATAAAAAGAGCATTTAATCCAAGTGACAAGGGTCAGTGCTTTGAGCTCAGAAGTTCCTCATAAAAGCATACAATTCAAATTCAATTCACCTCTACTTCTCAGCAGAACTTTGGACAATTATATTAAGAATCTTTTTATGAATTTTCAGATATAACCAATTAGAATGAAATTTTTAGTTGAGGAAAATAGTCATGGTAACTGTTTCTAGGTCTGCCCATATGTGGACCCACACTGGTAACATTAGCACAGTAGGCCTCTGATTTGCTCCATTTCCTGTATATATACCATACAGATGTTGGTTCTATCAACTGGAGAGATGGAGATAAGACAACTGTAAGGTTAAAATTTGTTGCATGTAAATGTGAGAGAGAAAGACAGCTCCCTGGGAGCTTGTGCCCAGGTTATATTCAGAGAGCACAAGGAGCTCTCTTGCACCTGCTGGTTTCAATAGGTCCAACTTCAGGAACTCAGCAGCCCTCTTCCTCCTGCTCACTCCTAACTTTTCTTTCTCTCACATTTACTCGCTTTCTCACTACAGTTGATCACCACACTCTAGGATTTACCTTACACACTTAGCAAAACTTTAAGACACATACAACTACACAAAAATCAGGCCTATACTCTATCAGTTGTACCATATGTATTGTTTGTAAGCACTTGATGCTATTGCCTTCAATGTGCACAGTAAGACTGGACTATTTCTGTAACTTAGTGACAATTTCAATCAAGCATTTAAGAACTATTCCAGGAGGAGTGAAGAAAGCCAACTGACTGCTATTCATCTGTCCTTTCAAGTTGCTGCCTATAACAGTTTGAATCCTCAGACATTCTTGCTGATGTTGAGCCAGAAAGAACAACTCTACTTCCCAGTATAACTACCAAAACTTCTGAAGATAATTGGGCATGTTGTATGATTTCTTACAACTATAGGACTTACACTCAAATCAAGAATTACAATCAAGGAAAATATAATTATTACCAGATAGGACGCATTGCTTATGCTAAGATATGCGATACAGTAGGAGCCACTCAAAAGCAATTACATGAAATCAACAGAAATCTAATGGACTTTTCTGAATACTCTCTTCTTCCTTCTCTCTCTTCCTTCCTTCCTTTCTTTGTTCCTTTCTTTCCTTCTTCTCCCTTTACAACCCTTTTCCTTCTTTCTCTCCATCCCTGCTGCCTCCTTTCTTATCTCCCTCTTTTCTTTCCTCCCTCCTTCTCTTCTTCTCTTCTCCCCTCTGTTTTTTCCTCCCTCCAACCTTCTCTTCCTTTATTCCTTCCTTCCCTTCATCCTCCTCTTCTTTTCATTTTTCTTCTGCCTTCCCTTTTCCCTTCCTTTTCTTTCTGTCTCCTTCCTTCCCTCTTTTTCCATGAAGGTTCAGGCACTGACATTGAACACTATACTTTACAGACATTTTAATTCTAGGAGCTAGGAACTATAGATTTATTGCTTTAGTGAACTAAAATTATTATTTTTCGTTGTTAGGTGAGCCCATCAGACAATTTTAAGATTTAATTTAAACTTTTCTTCTCACTCTAGGTCATTTGATCCTGTTTTGTATGCTGAATACACCAAGCCTGATCTATTTTGGCAATCCATCGTTAGCTATAAGGGTTATCAAGTTAAGTCTTCCTCATGTCATTATTTTACAAATTTATTCACTGTATATGTAGCAGAAACATTTAATGTGTTTCTATTTTATACATAAATTATATGTCCCACAATGCCGAGTACAACACTAGGCACCTAATAAGTTCTCATAGCCAGGGTTGTCTGAATGGCTCTATGCTGTTGATTAGAATTACACATTAGTGACACTCACACAAGAAGAAATAAAACAGAAAATGCTAAGTAAAGATGTTATAATTTTGGGGTGATACTATAGAAAGATGCTGAGGAGATCATACGGAAAAGACTGATGGACTTAATTCTATAAAAATTAAACATAATCTACACTAAAAAATAGTAGTAATAGAGAGTTAGATTATGGATGGAAAAATGTACCATATATAGGACAAAGAATCATTAATATCATTTATACACATATGAAGATATGATTAATCACTTAGAAACAAACATTGGGCTTATTCTACATCTAGTCATTCATAAACAAATAAAAAAGACAAAGATTAACTTCTATATTGTGCTTACAGTATGGAAGAAAAATGCAGAATATATTTTAAAAATAAATTCTGACATGTTCCTATTGTCTGATGGTGGTCTTGTGGTCTGGGCCCATCTAAACTATAACATTTGCTCAGAACACAAATGTTTTGATTTTCTTTTATGTTACACACACACACACACACACACACACACACACACCACAACTGAGATGGTGGTACCTGACAGGGCAGCAGTGGGAAGTGCTAGTCAGTATCCGGTACTACTGATATAGTCCGTTAGTGTCATCACCTTGCCTGAGGACAGGATAGTCAGGCAGGGTATGTAGAACAAGTGCATTAAAAAAAAAATTAGATTCAAGAAGTACATGTGCAGATTTTGTTACATGGATATATTGCAGGATGATGAGGCTTGAGTTTCTACTGAAACTGTCACTCAGATTGTACTCAATGCATATTTTTTCAGCCCTCTTTCTCCCTCTCCCCTTTAGGAGGCTGCAGTGTCTTTTGTTTCCATTCTTATGCCCATGTGTGCCTAGTAATTAGCTTCCACTTACAAGCAAGAAAATAAGATATTCAATCTTCTGTTTCTGTTATGATTCCCTTAGTATGTTGATCTCCAGTTACATCCATGTCACTACAAAGGACATAATATTGTTGATTTTATGGCTAAGGAGTATTCTGTGGAGTATATATACCAAATTTTCTTTACCTAGTCCTAGATTTGTTTCATTTCTTTGCTATTGTAGATAGTGAAGTGCATTTTTTGAAACAAGGATTTTACTGATTCAGGAAAGAATAAGATATTAGGGCAGGGGAACAGGATAGGGAATGGATAAGTGTTATTTTGTCAGGGGAAGTAGTAAATTACTGCCTTATACCTTTTTCAAGACAATGAATTATATAAGATGTACTCATTACAGTTATATTGTCTCCTTTTTTGAATTTCTTAAGCAACAGCACTTTATAAATGGCACACACAGTCAGTTTCAGTTAACCAAGCTCTGAAGTTTATAGATAAATGAGAAAGGAGTATACAATTTGCTTCAAGCTGGTTGTTCAGAAACTAAAACCAACAAAGTCTCCACCAAAACACACATTCTTTTGACTCAAAGATTAAGTTTCTGTTTAAATAAAATGAAATCAAAAGAGTAAGAGATCCAAGATGTCCGCCAAGGTGCAGCAGACTGACACCTCTCTTGACACACAAGGGAGAGAACAGGGACTTAGCTGCCAGTAAACAGAGACAGCTTGAAAACTTTTGGATGGGTGAAACACACTGCATCCAAGTCTTTTGAACACATAGAGACCAGAAAGTGAGATGGACTTGGGAATTTGGGCACCCCATACCTTACCATGTACCGAAGTAGCACAAGATCCACCTGTCTGGTGGATGAAAATGGGTGAGTGAGACAAAAATGCTTTGGGACAATTCACCCCCTCCCTGTCATGTATGGGTCATTGGTCCCATGTGCAATGGGCAGGGCATAATGGTAGGCAACCACAGTCCAAGTGGAATGGGAAAAAGGCCCATACTGACTCAGACGTCGTGAATGTGGCTTTCCGCCAGGCTGGTGGCTTATGCAGGTATGCATCACCAATGATATGCATCACCAATGACTGGTGGTCATCTCAGTCAGATCAGGAAAAACCTTTTCCAGGCCCTGCATCCAGCAAGGTGGAACCCACCCCCTCCTCTGCTGCAAAGATTTTGCTCTATTTCAAGAACAGAGAGTGTGGACTTGAACAGAGAGTGAGTGACACAAAAAACACCCAGGGACACATTCGGTGAAAAGGCTCCTAGACTATAGGCTGTACGCTGCAGACAGAAGATAGGAGACTCATCCTCCTTGTTCACTAACCACAGAGTGCTAGCAGTTATGGCTGACAACTGGTCTAACTAGTTTAGCAGTTGGATAGAAATTCTGCAGTGACAAAAACCTGCCACAAGGTGAAGCACGGAGCAGAATACCCCTCTCTCTCTCTCACTGAATAACACATATTGAACCACAGAAAGATCCCTTGAACAGAGGGTAATTGAATCACTTCAGACCATCAAATCCAAAAAAGAAATTATGGAGAGCAAAGATAAGCCTGTCATAAATGAGGAAAAAATCAAAGAAAAAATACATACAACCCTCAAAGTCCTAAATTGGAGTGCCTAAAAAAAGCAGCTACCAGAGCATAACAATGGAAATACCCCAGAATGACCTACCCTAGATGACATTTGCAAAAAATCAGAGATTGGATGGCAAAAATGAACAGGAACAAAGAGAAACGGAAAGTAAAAATCACTGAAGTTGTACAGGAAGCAAAAGCAGATTTGGCCAACTAAAAAAAAAAAGCCCATTCTGAAATAAAGTAAACGAAAAGCTTCATCCTGGTAATTAAGATCACAGTAACAAGCATAGGAAGCAGAGTCAACAAAGCAGAGGAAATAATCTCAAAGCTTGAAGACCAAAATATGGGACTAATCAAGTGTTTCAAAAACATAGAAAAAAAGTCTAAAAAGAAGCAAAGCCTCTGAGAGATGTGAGACCATGTCAGTAAGTCAAATCTATACTTGATTGGTATCCCTGAAGCAGAAAGGAAAATGGAGAACACCATGGAACAAGCATTCCTTGAGATCATTCAAGAAAACTTTCCACATCTCACTAGAAGGATGACCACCCAAGCTCGAGAGATTTTAAAAAACCTCCTCAAGGTATCATATGAGAAAACCATTCCCAAGGCACATTGTAATCCACTTCCATAAAATAAGGATGAAAGAAAACTTCTAAAGGCAGTGAGAAGGAAAGGTTAGATGACCTACTATAGGAGACCCATCACAATCACTCCAGACTTATCTGCAGAAACACTACAAACCAGAAGGGATTGGAGTCCAATTTTTAACATTCCTAAAGGTTATCAAATCAAGTCAAGGATTTCCTACACTGCCAAGCTAAGCTTTATCATTGAGGGAGAACTAAAATCATTCTCAGACATCCAATCCCTAAGAGAATATGCCGCTTCCAGACCAGGCTTTCAGGAGACACTTAAGAAGGAGTTGGACACAGAAAAAAATATAGAAAAGGTCATACCCATCACAAAAGTACAGGCAAGCACTGGGTTAACAGAGCATGCAAAGCACTCACAAAAATAAGAATGCATAAATAAATACATAAATACAAAAATAAAAAAAGACAGACAACCCCCTAAGAACCTTATAACAGGGATAAATGCTCACATTTCAATAATCAATTTGAACATGAATGGGCTAAATGCACCACTGAAGGTACATAGAGTGATAAACTGGATAAAGAAACATGACCCAAAAGTCTGTTAATAGACATCTACAGAATGCATCACTCAACATCTACTAGTATACACTCTACTTATCAACACATGGAACATATTCCAAGATCTATCACATTTTCAGACATAAATCAAGTGTGAGCAAATTTCAAAAGATCGAAATAATACCATGTATTTTCTCAGATAACAGAGGAATAAAAATAAATATTGCCACCAAAAATATCATCCCAGAACACATAAAGAAATGAACACTAAATAATAACATAGAAATCAAGACAGAAAAAATGATTCCTGAAAACACAGACACATCTCATCAGAATTCTGGGATGCCATGAAATCAGTGGTAAGAGGAAAATTCATGATATTGCATGCACACATCAAGAAAACAGAAAGATCACAAGTAGACAGGCTAATGTCACACCTAAAGGAGCTGAAAAGGCAAGATCACCTAAATCTTAACTTCAATAGAAGAATCTAGATCACTGAGATTAAATCACTGCGGAGTCCCGCCCCACAAGGTCGTGAGATCTCCTGAAGTAGAGACGGATAGGCGAAAGACGAAAATCATATACCGGACACCTGCTTCTTGAACAGATGACAATTTAATGTTAGTTAACACAGAGCTTTTATACCATTCGTAAAGGGGCAAGACAAAGAAAATTCCTTCACGTACATATGCTCTACAAGTTACCACCATCTAGTGGTCTTAGCAGTAAACAAGCCAAGAACCCTGTAAACATTCAGACAATGAGTCTTATTCATAAGGCCAAAGATGATAGTTTTAGTCCAAAGTCCCGAATTATAGTCCTTGAACTGTCTCCAGAAAGTTTAGCAGTAGTTTTCCTTCTAGGGCTTTATGTCCTTCAGAGTTCTGTAATCACCTTTGTTGTCCAGGTGTCTTCGTTACTTTTCTCTTATCCTGCAGTGCTTGTTTCTAAAGAAAACTCAAAAGAAGCTTTTAGTAATGTTTTCCAGGCCCCCAAGGTTGTTTTCTGTCTTTAGCTAAGTTGTCATAAAAGTGTCTGATTAGTATATTATGAGTTCAATGAAAACCCACTTTATAAATGTTAACTTAGAGTTTTAACTATTGAATTAAGTAAAGACCTTAAAGATAATCTTTATCCTAAGTTAGTGAAAACAGTGTTATAAATCACCTACATAACTCCTAGATAAGTGTTAGAACTTATAATGAGCTCATAATTAACTTACTATAAACTTGTGCTTCTAAAGAACCATATGTCTAAACACTAAACTGCATAATCCTAAATCAAATGAGTGAATATACTTATATCATTTATTACTTAAGTAATATCTAGTAACTTATAACTAAGTGAAAGAAAATATTCTTGATGTGCTTCAGAGTTTAATCCAAGCGACATAGTGGGAAAATGGAAAAATGAACCATGACATCTCCAGGTTAGCTGTGATTCTTCGCATAAACATGCCATCTTCTTCTTCCACGACTGCACAGAATTTCTTCAGCTGTATCAACAGCAAAGACGGGAGACAGAAGGGCCTCAGCTGCCTGGACTCGCTTTGCGGCTGGGGGTCCTCAGCGCACCTGGACTTTGTCAATCAGGCGGGCCTCCAAGGCTGGCTCCCAACAAATCACAATTGCAGGATATAAAAGACAAAAATATTATTGAAAGGATCAACAAGACAAAAAAACTGCTTCTTTGAAAGGAGAAATAAGATTGACAAATCTTTGGGCAGACTGATTTGAGAGACTGAGAGAGTGTGAGAGAGAGAGAGAGAGAGAGAGAGAGAGAGAGAGAGAGAGAGAGACCAAATAAATACAATGAGAAAAAGAAAGGTGAAGTCACAAATGGTCCTGAGGAAATTAAAAAGATTATCAAACATTACTATAAACACCTGTATGCAAATAAACTAGAAAACGTAAAGGAAAAAGTGCACATTCTGACATCACACAACTGCCCAAGTTTGACACTAGAAGAAACTGAAACTCTGAATGACCAATAACAATCCAGGAAATTGACTCATTAATAAGGAATCTCCTCACAAAAAGAAAGAAAGAAAGTCATGTACCAAATGGCTTTCCAACTAAATTCTCCAAGACATGAAAGGAGAAGCTGATATCAATCTTATTGGAAATATTCCAGGCAACCAAGAATGATGGAATTCTCCACAACTCACTTTAGGAAGTCAACATCATAGTGATATCCAAACCAGGAAAAGACCCAACAAGAAAGGAAAATTCCTTAAAGGCAAATCTCTTTAAGGAATATAGATGCAAACATTTTCAACAAGATTCTAGCAAATTGGATCCAACAACACATCTCAAGGATTATCCACCATGATCAGGTTGGCTTCATTCCTGGGATGCAGGACTGGTTCAACATTCACAAGACTATAAACAGAATTCAGTACATTAGCAGCTGTAAAACTAATAACCACATGATTATATCATTAGACACAGAAAAAGCATTTGACAAAATCCAGTATCCCTTGATTAAAAAAACTTGATTACCTAGGCAAAGAAGGAACATTCCTCTAAACAGTAAGAGTCATCTATGAGAAACCCACAGCCAACATTTTGCTCAATGGACAGAAGTTGGAAGCAAGCATTTACCCTAAGAATGGGAACACCCTTACCCCTCCTATTCAACATAGAGTTGGCATTCCTAACTAGAAAATTCAGAAAAGAGAAGAAAATCAGGAATATTCAAATAAGAAAAGATAATGTTTAGTTATTCCTTTTTTTGTGGATAATATAATTGTATATCTGGAAAACCTTAGGGAGTCTGTCAAAAGCATCTTTTCACTGATAATCGACTTTGATAAAGTCTTGAGGAACACAATCAACATGCAATACAGTAGCATTTCTATACACCAGCAACAAGCACGTGAACAACCAAATAAAAAGCACAATCCCATTCACAATAGCTAAAAGAAGAGGAATACTTGGTATCCACCTAACAGAGAAGTGAAAGTTCTTTACAACAAGAACTACAAAATGCTGCCAAAAGAAATCAAGGATGACAAACAAATTTAAAATCATCCCACGCTCATGGATCAGAAGAATCAATATTATCTAGATGTCCATTATACCCAAAGCAAATCTACAGATTCAATGCAATATTTATTAAATTGCCAACATCATTTTTCTCAGACCTGAAAATGACAATGCAGAAATTCATACAGAGACAAAAAAAAAAAAAAAAAAACAGCATTAATAGCCAAAATAATCTGTAGCAAAAGGATTCAAGTGGAAGGTACCACACTTCTAGACTTTAAACTTTACTACAAGGCTACAGTTACCAATACAGCCTTGTATGTACAAGAATAGGTACATAGACCAATGGAATAAGACAGAGATTCCAGAAGTAAAATCTTGATCTCTCAACCAACTCATCATTGACAAAGCTACCAATGACAACCACTGGGGAAAGGAGACTATATATTTAGTAAATGGTGCTAAGATAACTGTCTGACCACATGCAGAAGAATGAAACTGGACCACTACTAATCAACATATATGGAAAGCAACTCAAAATTGATCAAAGACCTAAATGTAAAACCACAAATTATAAGAATCTTAGAGGAAAATGTGGGAAACATCCTTATGTTCATTGGAGTAGGCAACCAACTCTTTACCAAGTCTTCAAAAGTGAATGCCATAAAAGCTAAGATAGATAAGTGGGACCTCATCAAATTGAAAGACTTTTGCACAGTGAAAGAAACCACTATGAGAGTAAAGAAACAACTTACAGAATGGGAAAAATATTTGCAAATTATGTATCTGATAAGGGTCTAACATGCAGGTTCTACAAGGAACGCAAATGAAGTGAAAAAACAAAACAAAACAAAGACAAAAACAAAAAACTCTTTTAAAAAGTGGGCAAAATACATGGACAGCCAATTCTCAAAAGAAGATACACATGCAGCTAACAGACCCGTGAAAAAGTACTCACTTCACAAATCATCAGAGAAATGCAAATCTAAACTACAATAAGATACCACCTAACTGATAAGAATGGCCATCATTTAAAAGTCAAAAAAAAAAAAGAAATAGATGCTGGTGTGGATTCAGAGAAAAGATAATGCCTCTACACTGTTGGTTGGAGTGCAAGCTAGTTCAACTTCTATACAAAGCACTGTTGTGATTCCTAAAAGAAGTGAAAATTGACCTTCCATATGATCTAGCAATCTCTCTCCTGGGAATGTACCTGGAGGACCATAACCATTCTATATAAAAGACACCTGCACATGCATATTTATTGTCACACTATTCACAACAGCAAAAACATGGAGCCAATCTTACTTCCCTTTGAAATAAACTAGATAAAGAAAATGAGGTACATATACATGACGGAGTATTACACAGTCATAATGAAGAGCAAAATCATGGATTTTGCAGCAAATTGGACGGAGTTAGCCATTATTTTAAGTGATCTATCACAGAAACAAAGAACTGAATACCACACATTCTCACTCATGAGTGGGTCCTGAACATTAGTTACATTAGTTGCTGGGCACTACTAAGGGAGGGAGAGAGGGAGGAGGATAGGGGGTACATAACAACACAAAGGGTACCTGGTCCATTACCAGGGGGAGTGAGGGTCATTTAGAAACCCACACTTCACCTGCATGCAGCCTACTTATATAGTTAATTCTCACTTGTATTCCACATCTCTATTATAAAGTAAAATTTAATAAAAAGAAAAAAGAATGTATCAAAAGAAAACAATGATGCCATTTTGGTTGTATCTGCCAGTATTTTACTAAATCAGCATATCTGAGGGATCTGTGATAGCAGGCTGGCTGGGATTGCATCACTGTGGATGGCCCAATCAAATGATCATGTGGACGAGCTCTGCCCTAGACTAAAATTTCAATAGCCATTGTAAAAGGATAGGATCTGACTCTGAGAATTTCTAAGGTGGCAATATGAAACATTTTTTGTAAAATGATTGATCTATGTTTCAAATAAAATTTATTCTCTTGAAATCTGGCAGAGTGCTTGAGACTTTTCACAAGTATGGCATTTGGAATATTAATATTTTCCCATCAACTCTGTATTTTACTCCAGTAAAATGCAGAAAAAATCTCATTTTAGAGGAATCAGCTAAGTTTTCTTTGAACATACCTAGGTTTATTCAAAAAGTTTTCTCATCAATGTTAGGTAAAATACTTAAATACTAGCAGTTCTTTCATATGAACATTTGATTTAGTTCTAAAAACCCTCTGGTAAAGTTTAGAGTCCAGAAAGGCTCCAATTTTATTAACATTTGTAGCTACATTATTTTAATTGAAAAAGAAGTATTGTGATTTTGCTTTCTGTCTGGTTCATAGACATTTCTGAGGTGAAGCACTAAGGCTTCTCGGGAGTATAAATGTCTCCTACCAAAGGGCACATTGAGATTTTTAGTCATACTTCTCAAACTACAGGTTTGAATGATCCATGAGCTTGAGGTTGAGTGGTCCATTTACTGATCCATAACTTATTAGAGAACCATGAAATCAACTTGGTGAATTATAAGTTAGTATTGCCTTTTAAATTTATTGAAGAGTAATGGAATTGAATGGAATGGGAGAACAGAACACAAAGGATAGAAGAGAATAGAGTCGATCCAAATTTATCATATATAAAGAGAGTAATTATCATCTCATGAAATACATGTATGGGCCGGGCTCGGTGGCTCAGCCTGTAATCCCAGCACTTTGGGAGACCGAGGTGAGTGGGTTGCCTGAGCCCTCGGGTTCGAGACCCGCCTGGGCAACTTGACGAGACCTCATCTCTACAATAAATCAAAAAATTAGCCGGGTGTGGTAGCGCACGCCTGTAGTTCCGGCTACTTGGAAGGCTGAGGCGGAAGGATCGCTGGAGCCCAGCAGGTCGAGGCTGCGGTGGCCAGGTGCTGCCACTGAACTCCAGTCTGAGTGACAGAGTGAGACTCCAACTCAAAAAAGAAAAAAAGAAATACATGTATGTGGGGATAGGCAGAGGATGGCGCATAGATTTCTTACTATGTTCAGGTGGAAGGTGTTTATTAGAAGGGTACCTTCATAATCAATGTATGTATACCTAACCCTGAATTGTACCCCACATCTTTATAATAATAAAAAAAAGAGGGCAATGAACACAGAGAAGAGCAAGTTTGCTTCTGAATATTCCAAGATACAGTGCTGTTTTAAATGAGAAGATGGAAAAAGTACTTAAGTGAGCAGAATTCATTTTCTACATTTATTTAATAAACTCTGTCAGGGTGACCATTTGTTAAACCCTCTGTTGCTGCTGGAGTCCCAAGGTTAGAAGAGTTGAATATCTTCCCTTCAAAGAACCCATTGGAAAGTGGGAGTTCTGCATCTGTGCTCTCTGGGACATTTCTCCTTCTCCTTTCCTTCATTTCTTGTTGATTCCTCCCCCTCCCCCCATTACATGATGCCTCTTTCTTAGCAGCCTCAACCCAGATATACTGTTTTGATTTTCTCAGTCTCCCAGGGGGCTCTGATTTCCATGAATAACTATAGGAAAGGATATCGTGCTAATCTTCTGTTTTAATAAAAGATAGTCTTACTTGAGACATTGCTTACGAGTGCATTAGTATGCATAAGACAGACTTACGAGAGATATATTTTCAAAGGTAAAGAAGTATGCTATAGTTTATACCACAGAGTGACATATCTATGGTGTCAATAAAATGGAGGACATTGTAGCTTTGTACTGGCCTCAGCAGTTATCTTTACATTGATCAATTTGGCCTGAATTGAGACTATTCTGAGAAATATTATACTAATCAATTTCGGTGAATCTAAGGCATTGTTGTCCTGAGTGGAGAAGAACTAAGGACAGAACAAGGAATTCATATGTGAGTAATTAAAATGTTATCATAAATATTAAGGTTTAAGAAATTTGTATCACTAACACACAATTTTAAGATAACTCTAGGAATCTTTCCATCTACATCAAGGAAAAATAAATCACTAGGATGGAAGAAATATTCAGAACTTTTGTATTTCATTTAGGAAAAATATAACTCTTTTCTAGGTCTAGATACTATTCGTATTTTATAGGTACTACTTAAACAAATTTAACAATAGAAAAATAAAGATGAATTTCTAAGAGCTAAGAGATTAGTCTCTTTTTTCATAATAAAGAAGGACCCAAAAGAAAAAATAGTGATTACTTTTATACCTGTGCATTATGTCAAGGTTAGGATGAGCTGAAGAAGGTTTTTTTGTCAAAAGAACAAAATCCTGAACATGCAAGTATACCCTCTGTTAGCGTATAACAGCTTCTCTATTCTTAAGATCTGTACAGATCACACTCAAGTATGTTGGCTAGCATCTGGGTACCTCACCAGCCTTCCTGGTTCCCATAGCCCATATCTCCATAAATAGTTCCTCATTCAATTCTATTATACTTTGAGTGAGTCATTGGCTCCCTTCCAGGCTCTGGACTGAAAAAATAATGATAAAGCAGAAATAAATCTTTATTGCTTTAAGAATTTTACTTCAATTCCAAAATATATCTCTGGTAAAGGGATCTTTTATTCTGATTCTGATAAAGATTCACCCAGAGTAAGCTGAAAGGCTTTTCTTGCCTCATTCTATCCAAGCTGTCACATAAAAGTCAAATTTGAATCTCTTGGGTTCTAGAAAGCCAACCCAGAGCATGCCAACATGCATTAAGAGCTAGAGAAAAGAAACAAATAAAAAAGTGCTCCTTTCAACCCCCAAAGAAGGATGAGTTCAAACCAGAAAACACCATCTTATTTGTTATTTTTTAGCATCCATCAATATTACTTGAAATGTAAATGAAGAATGGAGCCTGTACCTTAATACAGCCAATTTAATTTGACCTTATATACATAAAATATTGTGCCTTTATAAACATTTTCTAAAAGTCTCCAAAAAAAAAAGAAAGAAATGAAACAAAGGTGACATAAAAATCATAAAGAGAAGGTCTATTTTTTTCATTCCAATACTTCAATGGACTGTACTGTGCTCTAACTTCAGAGATTCTTGGTTAAGATTGATATTCTCAGAAGGATCAATCTAGAGCACAATAGCATCTATATATCCCTACCTTGGCAGGAATTCTAAGAGTGTGATCTGTACAGATCTTAAGAATAGAGAAGCTGTTATACGCTAACAGAGGGTATACTTGCATGTTCAGGATTTTGTTCTTTTGACAAAAAACTTTCTTCAGCTCATCCTAACCTTGACATAATGCACAGGTATAAAAGTAATCACTATTTTTTCTTTTGGGTCCTTCTTTATTATGAAAAAAGAGACTAATCTCTTAGCTCTTAGCAATTCATCTTTATTTTTCTATTGTTAAATTTGTTTAAGTAGTACCTATAAAATATGAATAGTATCCAGACCTAGAAAAGAGTTATATTTTCCCTAAATGAAATACAAAAGGACAGGAGAAGAGAAGCCACATCTATTTGTCCTTGACCTTTTAGGTCCTTACATTTAAAATCTAATAAACAAAAAAATGCTAATAGCATGGAACAAAATTTCTCTTCCTTGATGTTAATGTAAAACATCCTTGACCCTGGCCATTTCTTGTAGGAGAGAAAATGAAAGAGGAAATCTTCAATTCACGTAATTACCAACATTCTTCCTAAACCACACACCATTTCAAATAATATTTACAAATGTTCCACTTTTCAGGGATGTTAGATTAAATAAGGGTTGGGAGACTCTGTGATATCAAAAAAGGTTATGGAACAGAGATTTCCATGCCTGTGTCAGGAGAAGCAGTGGGACAAGTAAGATCTGTAAAGATCAAAGACAAAATTGTTCAGCAAGAGGAAATCACTTCTTCTACCTGACTAGTTGAGCTGGAACATTGGTCTCCTCCTGCTCTCAACTGTGTCTTATACTATTGGCCCTCTACTTCTTGGGACTCCACCACCAGTTTCCCTAAGCCCTCACCTTGAAGACAGAGGGCAGATCAGGGACTTCTCAGCCTCCATAATTATATAAGCCAAATCCTTAAAATAAATCATGAGTGTGTCTTACAGGTTCTATTTCTCTGGAGAACTCTAATGTAACAGTGCTTAATAACTCTATGTAACTTGAGAAATGACTATTATTCTCATTTTACAAATGAGGAAACTAGTACTGTATTCAGAAGTTAGGTGAATAGTCTACATTCACACAATCAGTAAGGTCACATTCAAGACTTAAACCAGGGTATCCTAGGTTTTATTAAGTGTTCCCTCTATTTTTGTTTTGTTTTGTTTTGTTTTGTTTTTGAGTCATAGTCTCACTCTGTAGCCCAGGCTGGAGTGCAGTGGCACGTTCACGGCCACTGCATCCTCGACCTGCTGGGCTCTGGTGATCCTTCCACATCAGTCTTCCAAGTAGCTGGAACCACAGGTGTGCTACCATGCCCAGCTTATTTTTTGATTTATTGTAGAGACAAGGTCTCACCAAGTTGCCCAGGCTGTTCTTGAACCCCTGAGCTCAGGCAATCCTCTTGCCTTGGCCTCCCACAATACCGGGATTACAGACTTGAGCCACCGTGCCCGGGTCCCCTGATTCTTTAATGCCTGTTCTACAAGGTACTCCAGATTATAGCCAGGTATCACATATTTTATTTTTTCTCCCACTCACTTGCTATATAAGGCATCTTTGCCTTCCTTTTTTTTTTTTGCAAAAGTCTTTCTAGCTCTACCCCTATCTCTGTCTGTCAAGATGTTATCCATACATCAAGACTTTATCTTAAATATCAACTCTTTCACAAAGCAGAGATTTTCAACCTTGGTTGCACATTTAAAACACCTGAGCAAATGTTTTAAAATCTTGATGTTCTGCCTACAAACCATGCCAATTAAGATGGTATCTCTGAGAGTGAAAGTCAGGTATAGTATTTCATATAACTCCCAGGTGATCCCATCATGAAGACAAGGTGGAGAAGCACTGCCTTAAAATCATCTCTCATCTTATTGCCAGTTGATCTTCAAAAAATTTCCTTTTAATCTTTTGTAATAAAATAGTTTACTCATTTTGTCTTCTTCCTGCTCTATCTTCAACAAACAAAATACCTTATTACACATTTTAGTCATCCAGTAATAATTTACTGAACTGCAATGAACTGGGTTTACCTGAAAGAGTATAGAGAAAAAAAAGAGAGCTCTAGACTCTTTCTTTAGAAATGATTTTTTTTTTTTTTTTGTCCTAGAAAAGCAACTTGAACTTTTGGCTCAAAACATCCATTAAGCAAAAGCATAATTTAAATTTATGTCCATTTTTTAAATTTCCCTTTATAAACAGGGCTCGGTGGCTCAGCCTGTAATCCTGCCCCTTTGGGAGGCTGAGGTAAGTGGATTGCCTGAGCCCGCGGGTCGAGATCCACCTGGGCAACTTGGCGAGACCTCATCACTACAATAAATCAAAAATTAGCCAAGCATGGTAGCGCGTGCCTGTAGTTCCAGCTACTTGGAAGGCTGAGGCGGAACGATCGCCAGAGCCCAGCAGGTCGAGGCTGCGGTGGCCGGGAGCGGCCACTGCACTCCAGTCTGGGTGACAGAGTGAGACTCCAATTCAAAAAAAAAAAAAAAATTCCCCTTTATGGTTTTCTGGCTTATTCTTTTAGTTGAGATATTTTTTAAAGTGTACACATATTGGAATTTGTCACTTAAAGCAATTACTCATTTGTACTGTAATCTCTCTCTTACCTTAAAGACAATATTATAATGGACTGAAACTGTATAGCTGTCAAGCATTGGGTATTTATGTTTCCAAGAAAGCCAGATGAGAATAATTTATTCTGATTTGCTTTATAATGTTTATTGCAATGACCTCTGATTGTTGGTACCTCAAAAATGTTCACATGCTAATATAGTTGTATTAATACCATCCCTGTGGTGGTAGCATCCTTTGCATTATCATCATTACCTCCTAGTTATTGAACCCTGAATGATATTACTGCTCACTTTGACTTTGCAAGTAGCTTCCTGCATGATCTACTGCACTCTTTCTATTTTCTAAACTTTCTTCTGTATTGCTTCTACATGTAGCTTCTTCTACTTTGGATTCACTTAGTTTAGACATCAGCTAAAAAGATCTTCGAGTCAGGATCAAGTCAACTCTTAATATCCAAATTCCTGTCAAATATGGCTTCTATATGAAATTTGTAGTAATTGTTCCTATTAAAATACTCCTTGTTCCTTACAGTCTGTGGAGGTTCAGTTGCATCTTTCTGAACATATCCCAAATATGTTCTGCTTTTCCCAATATCTCCCTGAGAAAACCCTGAAACTTTGCTAAGATTGCATTAAATCTATTTCTTCATAAAAGCTTTGCAAAGTTTTTCCAATAGAATTAGTGTCTATCATGATTCTTCAGCACTCTTCTAGTTCTTCTAATGCAGAATCATGAATGAGGCTTAATGTTTCATTGATGGGATGTTCTATTATAATTGAAATTTTGTGTATATGAATTTTTCCAGATGTATACCTTTCATCAACATCTCAAACAATTTGTGACTCCGAAAGTGGGCAAGAACTGAAGATCAATGATAACATTTTTTGTATACTTCTCAGATTACTTGTCCATATTTCTATCCTGACTACAGTCTCCTAGACAAGCTCTGACTCTTAGTTATCTTTGTATTCTCTTTAGAATTGTGTCTAGTATAAAATGTAAGAATTGTCTGGAAACAAATGGAAATTGAGTTAGTCCATAAAATATTGTAGAAATTTATTTGTATTATGTGGTTTAAATACTATGTAACTTCTCAATAGCTAATTGGATTCTTCATGTACAGGAATGAGGTAGTCAGACCAAGTGAGCAATATCATATGGGAATTTTTAGAGAAACACTACATTTAGTAAACCTAGATACTTATTTCCAAGAATAAGCAGCGAACATACAAAAATAATAGTGGAATTTGCGATCAAAAAAGTATAAATTCCTAAGAAAATAAACAACTCTGTTGGGTGGGGTGAAAAATGATATTTTAAAAAATAAATGTCATGAATTTTATTTTCCCATATTCATCTCTTTTAACACCCAAGCCAGTTCCCTGAGGTAATTGGCACTTAATATAATGTATGGATTGCATGTTTAACTAAGTGAAAAGTGCACATATGGCAGAAACATATACATGCAGTGGAGGTAAATTGCTGAAATTAGCAAGTTTCAACTGAGTGGTGAGCTTAGCTATTCTGCCTCAGACAGGGCAGTTCTGCTGGGGTAAAAACACATTTGGAAACTATTTTCTTTTCACAGACCATACACTTCTGCAGTTAAAATACTGTACACAAAATACTGTACACAAAATGCTGTAGGCAATATTCCAAATTTATTAAGGATTGAAATTCAACTCTGTTTGGCACCAACTTGGGGAGGCTTTATTTAAGGTGGTTTATGGTATATCACAGTGGTAAACACAACTTGCCTTTGAATGTGAGAACTTGCCTTGGAATCAATGCTTAAATTTCAGCTTCAGTGTTTGTTGTGACCTTCTCCTAATAATTGTAACATCTTTCTATTGATATCAATAAAGGGTGAAAATTATGTTAGATTAAATTCGTCATGACCCTTTTGGGAAATACCTAATACTGGAATAGGCAAAAGTGAATTTTATGAAAATGGCTGGGCTAAGTGGCTCAGCCTGTAATCCCAGCACTTTTGGAGGCCGAGGCGAGTGGATTGCCTGAGCCCGCGGGTTTGAGACCAGCCTGGGCAACTTGGCGAGACCTCATCTCTATGATAAAATACAAATAAAAAACAGCTGGGCATGGTACCACGTGTCTGTTGTTCCGGCTGCTCGAAAGGCTGAGGAGGAAGGATCGCTGAAACTCCAGCCCGGGCAAAGGAGTGAGACTCCAACTCAAACAAACAAACAAACAAAAAATTTTGGTGTTCAGGCTGACTCCCTACCGTTACTGACATTTCCTAGATGGAAACAACAAAACAGTGCAATTAACAAGTAGAGATTTTTGAAGTGGAATTTTGAGAGCTGTGTTCTCAAAAATGGGTACTCATAATGAAGGAATTAGAGCATGGAATATTCCAAAATTAAAATGTGTTTGTTATAAATTTCTTGTCTGTCAGATGTACTCTACAGCACTTCCAGTGTTTGAGTTGCCCATAAGTTATCATTTTTCCAAAGCAGTAAAAACAAGACCACACCAGGAGGAAGATCATCTTAACAACATTTTTAAGAGGACAGAAACCTCCATGGATTCTTAGTTTGATGTGATGCGTGGCATAGTTTCAGAAAAGTTAGATAACATGCCTATTGCACTAGCACATTTAGTGCACAAGTGGAGTTGGAAAGCTTCAAGTCACCTCCAGGAAAATCCTTCATCCTTGTGACAGCAACTGTCAAATTCCAAGAACAATAGAAAGATAACTCACAGTCTAGCTTGTCACAGTACCTAGGAAAGGCCAAAAAACCCCTGCTGTTCAAGTGGCCTGCACATGGCCTGGGCATGTGGGCCCTGCTCAGATCCAGGGTCTGTGAAAAACTGCCATCATGCCACTATTGCAGATGTTTGTGAAGAATAATCCCTGTCTTAGGGGAGAATAAATAAACATTTTTTTCCTAGTCTCTTTGTGATTGTTTTGAGATGTGAACTACGCAAATTGTCATGGTTATTATTTTGTATTTGGTTGTTTCCACTCTCAAATTTGCCCCAAGAATGACCATTTCTCTTAAGTGAAACTGTGTTATACAAGTTGTTGGTGCTACAGAGAAAAGGAGTATCTCAATTTTGTATGGCAGTAGTTCTAAACTTGAGCATGTACCTGAGTCACATGGAGGGCTTGTTAAAACACAGACTACTGGACCCCACCACCAGGGTGTCTGTTTCAGTGGGTCTAAGGATTGGACAGAGGATTTATATTTCTAACAATTTTCCAGGTAATGCTGATGCTGTTGGTCCAGAGACCATACTTTGAGAACCACTGATATATGGGGATGTTGATCATATTTAGGAAAGATGGCAAAGTATCATGTTACTTTTATATGTACAGGTCATTATCTTTGCATGGAGTAAGTTGGGATTTAGTATTTGTGTTTATCCATGCTTTTTTACTGCTATGATTTTGATGTCTGTCCCCTCCAAATCTTATGCTGAACTTGATCATCAATGTTGAAGGAGGGTGCCTAATGGGAGGTATTTAGGTGATGGGAATGGATCCCTCATGAATAGATTAATGTCTCCTTTGGAGGTCAGTGAATTTTCATGTTGTTAGTTCCTGCAAAAGCTGGTTGTTAAGAAGAGCCTGGCACCTCTCCTCCCCACTTGCCTACTCTCGCACCATTTGATCTCTCTACAAACCAGCTCCCCTGAAGCTTCTGCCATGAATAGAAGAAGCTTGAGGCTCTCACCAAATGCGGTTGCCCAATCTGAAACTCATCAATCACCAGAATCCTGAGCCCAACAAAACTTCTTTCTTTATAAATTACCCAGCCTCAGGCATTCCTTTATAGCAACACAACACTGATAAGGCATTTACCTTTTAAGAGTAGAGGAGGTTCATTCCTGCATTCTTCCTGGCAGTGGTTAAAAATCATCTGGAAGTTTATGAACTGCTTTGGAAGACAACTAATTCATGACAGCTCAGGGGATGAAACAAGAACTGAGGAAATAAACTATGCTTTTATTATTTTAAATTCAAGATGGTATAAAATACTAATGTTTTATCCTCCATATTCTAAAAAAGAATCTTGATCAGTTTCCTAATATTTTTCTGCCTCCTTTTTTTCTCCTTCCCTTCTTTCCTTCCTCCCTCCCTTCCTTTTTTTCCTTCCTTCCTTTCTTCCTTTTTTTTTTTTTTTTGAGTTGGAGTCTCACTCTGTCACCCAGACTGGAGTGCAGTGGCCACTCCCAGCCACTGCAGCCTCGACCTGCTGGGCTCCGGCGATCCTTCCGCCTTAGCCTTCCAAGTAGCTGGAACTACAGGCACGCACTACCACGCCTGACTAGTTTTTTATTTATTGTAGAGATGAGGTCTTGCCAATTTGCCCAGCGGGTCTCGAATCCTCAGGCTCAGGCAATCCACTCACCTCAGCCTCCCAAAGGTGTGGGATTACAGGCTGAGCCACCAAGCCCGGCCCTTTTGTTGTTTTTACATTCAGATTTGCAAGCTATGCTAAAGAAATTTTCCATTCTTTTTCTAAGCACTTGTCCATAGTTAGCACTTGGTGAGAAGTATTTCTAAATTATGGCCTTTGGGTAAATGATATAAGGACTTCAACTCTAAACAGAGGCATAGGCAGGAGAGTAACACACACACACACACACACACACACACACCTACACACACACACAAACACACACACACGTCATTAAAAATTACCCTTAAAAAGGAAAAAAAAGCAGATCTTATCCATTTGTTTCGAAAATTGCTTATTTAATGAATTATTTCTCCTGAATAATGGTGACATTTTCAAAGTTATTTTTAATTATCAATATCTAAAGGAGGTGCTAATGGTACAAATATTAACTGAAGACATAATCATTCCAAAGAGGTCATATGTTGGTTTTAGAGACTGACTTATTTCTTACTAGGATGCCACTCTGACTCTGCTTCAGTTCTCCAACCATGAACGACTCCAACCACTGAAGCTAACTTTTAGACTGTACCATAATATGCTGTTACATAACAAAATAACAAGTGGGAAGTGTTTTTTTCAGGGACCTCTGAATACACTAAAGAAGCAAGGAGATTGATGCACAATTGAAGTAATTAGCATTTATTCTTCATGCTATAATTTTAAGAGGAGTATATGCCCCTTTGCTCAAGTAGGAAAGCAGCAATTTCTTGGTGCTGGTGGAAGGATAATGATAAAAATCTGAACAAGTTAATACAAAGACCCTCTGCCTTTTAGTCTAGTGATCATTATTGCCAGTAACTCATTGCTTACTAGCATGAGGATATTCATTAAGCAAACACTTTGTGTCATTCACAGTAGCAGTCCATGCAGTTACACCAATAAATAAGCAAACAGTCCATAAGACAACAAGCAAATGAATTGTATGAGTTGCAATAGTAACAGAAGGAAACAAGCAAAAATCTAATCAATGATAATAGTGTGAAATAATTCAGAGGGTGGTCAGGAAAGGCCTCTCTAACACAGTGACAATTCCATTTTAAAAAGTGGAGAGAATCATATTTATTTTATTATTCTTATACACAAATATACTCTTAAATTAGCACATCATTTTTATGCTTTGTTTTTGTATACATTTTGTTTTAGAAATATCAAGTAGATCTAATTGTTAAAAATTTCTAGACATTCCTATTGCTGTCATTTAATAACAAAAGCATATATCATGACATATAAAAATGGTTCTTTTTGATGAAACTGTAACTTCTCCTCAGTTGTTATGGTTCCAGACCCTTCCACAATGTCACAGTGAACAGTGGCATATCCCAACTATACTGTGTTCTTTCACGATACTGTGTCTGCCAGTATAGTTCTTTATCTTTATGAGGAAGGTTGGTTTTTTTGAACAGGTTGGCCTCTACCTTGGGCTACCTACCTAACCTTTATTTGGCCTATAATTCTCAGCTAAAATGGATATTCTTTTTTGCTTCACTTTTTTGTATTGAATTAGTTACTTTCCATAGTGCCCTATACATATCTCTACTTTAACACTTTTCACGTTGTGTTTCATATTTGCTTGTCTATTGTGGTTCTCCCACAGATGTTTGACTCCCTAAAGGCAGAAACTGTACATATCTTCAAGTCACCAGCATAAACCACAGTAATTGCCTCATAGTGGGGCTCTAATGAATGTTATGAAAATGAAGGTAGAGATGAATTAACTAAATGACTGCTGTTTAATCTTTGTTTTCTCAAGCTACATTAGAATGTGGTTAAAAATAGTCAACAGTTCTGAGAGATGGAGTAGGCATATCTTTTCATAGTTGTCCTCAGGTATAGCTAATAATTCTGTATGGGGGTCCATCCCCTGCCGGGTCGTGAGGTTTCCTGAAGGAGAGACGGATAGGCGAAAGATGAAAATATTATACTCGGACACCTGCTTGCTGAACAGATGATGTTTAATGTTGGCTAATGGAAAGCTTTTATACCATTTATAAAGGGACAAGACAAAGAAAATTCCTTCATGTACATATCCTTTAAAAGTTACCACCATCTAGTGGTCTTAGCAACAAACAAGTCAAGATCCCTATAAACATTCAGACAATGAGTCTTATTCATAAAGCCAAAAATGATAGTTTTAGTTCAAAGTCCCAAATTATAGTCCTTGAAATGTCTCAAGAAAGTTTCCAAGTGCACATTTCTTCATGTAGCGGTAGTTTTCCTTCTGGGGCTTCTATGACCTTCAGAGCTTTGTGATCGCCTTTCTTGTTCGGGTGTCTTTGTTACTTTTCTCTTATCCTGCAGTGTTTATTTCTAAAGAAAACTCAAAAGAAGCTTTTAATGATGTTTCCCAGGCCTCCAAAATTGCTTTCTGTCTTTAGTTAATTTATCATAAAAGTATCTGATTAGTATATTATGAATTCAGTGAAAACCCACTTTATAAATGTTAACTTAGAGTTTTAACTATTAAATTAAGTAAAAACCTTAATGATTAATCTTTATCCTAAGTCTGTGAAAACAGTGTTATAAATCACCTGCATAACTCCTAGATAAATGTTAGAACTTATAATGAATTCATAATGAACTTACTATAAACCTGTGTTTCTAAAAAACCTATGTCTAAACATTAAACTACATGATTCTAAATTAAATGAGTGAATATATTTATATCATTTTTTACTCAGGCAATATCTAGTAACTTATAACCAAGTGAAAGAAAGCATTCTTGATGTGCTTCAGAGTTTAACCCTTGCATATGTTAGAAAAGCCCAAGAGGCATAGTGGGAAAATGGAAAAATGAACCATGACATTCTCAGGTTAGCTGTGAGTACTTCACATAAACATGCCATTTTCTTCTTCCAGGACTGCACAGAATTTCTTCAGCCATACCAACAGCAAAGATGGAAGATAGAAGGGTCTCAGTTTCCCAGGCTCGCCCTGCAGCCCGGGGTCTTTGACCCATCAGGACCCTGTCAATCAGGTGGGCCTCTAAGGCTAGCTCCCAACAACTCTGGACATTAAATGCAAAATGCCGGAAGCCGCAACTCCTAAAGAGGCAAAAAGGAGGTTACCTGAAAATGGGAAAAACGCTGACTGGGAGCAGAGCTCCAGTGGGAAGTGGCCATGATAGAGGCAGAGCCCCATGGATCCTATTGAAGGACTCCTTTTGGTCTTAAAGGAATGCATGCTTAGGCTTGAAAAACACTTCCCTTGATACATAAAACAATTAGCTAGAATGTGCAAGGATGTGGAATTAGCAGTAAACCTATGTATAGAAATGTAAAAAGGGCTCAACAGCAAAAATTTCCCCTCTGAAGGGACAAGGGAATGTTTTACTACCCCCTTTCCCATGAAATATTGCAACCTTTAGCTAAAAAGGAAAAACAAGTACTTCCTCATACCCTTTATAAGTAACAACATTGACAGTTGTGATTGATGCGAAAGTGAGAAACTGAGACAGAGTATCTCTAAAAACAGGTGTTTTTGGGAAAAACAAGTCACAGACATGCCTTTTGATTTAAGAAACAATTAGAAAAAGGGTTAAAATTAAAGCAAGGATTAGAATTAAATAAATAACAGTTATAATTAAAAGATAAATGTTTATTATAGATGTAGGTATTAGCTAAATATAAGAAATAGAAGGAATAGGAAATAATTAAGTTTTAAGGTAAACTTAAAATTATACACACTTAATATAGGTTTAAAATTAAATATATTTAGGATTAGAAGTAAGATTAATTTCATATATAATTGTAGATTTAGACGTAAGTTTTGTTTAGAAATATAAAACGTAAAATAGGTGATAAGAAAATGTAAAATAGGTGATAAGTAATATAGATAAGGCAATTAGAATTAAGAAAGTTAAATTTTTAAATAGAGTATTAAGAATTCATAGTGGGTAAGATAAGGGTGGTTATATAAAAGAGAAAACAAGTCAATATATTGCTGCTAAAAGTGTATTAAGAAAATAGATTAGTAAAGGAAAAGAAATAGAATAGCAAAGGGAAGAGATTCAGTTGGTCTAGAGGCCACAGGTTGTGGCGGATAAATTCTTGGCAGCTGGTGTTTTGTTACATAAATAACACCACCAATAGCAGGAAGGAACAAAAAGAAACTTGTAAAGGTCAACTTCCCCATAAACAAAAGGAAAAAAACATGATGTAAACATTTAATGTGTAACGTGTGTTGCATTTTTGTGGGTACAGGGGTCAGTAGAAAAACTATATAAGCATGCAAGAATTGAATAAAAATTGGCAGAGTCCTGAACTCTACCCAAGTCCTGTCGTTCTTCTTCGCTGTTCCTGGTTCTCCCCATTCAGGCTCTGAGTCTCTCCTGGAGTTGGACTCCGGCAGCAAAAATTCTGAAAGGTAGATAGACATCAAGCAATCTGAGGACCTTGGGATCCAAGATTTGATATGGCAATGAGTTTCCTAGATTTCCTTTTGACATGTACATGCCAAACTTGGAGCTAAAGGAGCTGGCAAATAAAGCCCCTTAAAGCCTCCTTTAGTCAGACAAAAAAAGAATGAAAAAGAAAGAAAAGAAAAAAGAAAGGGGCAGCCTAGAAGACAGAAAATATTTAGACAGTAAACTTTCTTAACCACTGTATTTTAGCCACACACCACAGGAAAACACAACACAACACACACACACACACAAACACACCGAAACTGTGGTTCTAACTCCAGTAGAGGCTGAGTGGGGAGCTGAAATTTCCATTGTTGCCAAGTTTTAGCAAAGCACCGAACATCCCCTTTGGGGTGCAGTCAGAGAACACCAAGTAGATGTCTTAGACTTTCATTTTCTTCAGGGAATAATAAGGTCATCCTGCCACAGTGTCAGGAGACCACTAGATTTCGACTTTCCCATAAGTAACAAAGTGGCCCTCACCCAACCCACTGGAGTGGTGTCATCCTCGTTCAATATTAATGTTAGGGAAGTGTCAAAGGAGGCTGAGTGGAGAGTCAGGACTTTCACCATTGCCTAGTAGTAAAAGACCACCTCTTCTCTTGTGCCAGGAGACACCATCCAGAGAGCAACAAGGAGTTGCTTCTCCTGTTCCTAGCCAGGTCATTATCAGTGGAGGTCTAGTGAGGGTCCACAACTCCGACCCTCACAAGCAGTATCAAGAGCACCTACTCCAGTTGGGTGTTAATATAGGCTGCATGAAGGACCTGGACTTGTATTTTACATGCTTATAATGAAACTGTGATGATTAATTTTAGGTGTCAACTTAAAGAATTAACTAGAGAAATGATCAAGCATTCATTCTAAATGTGACTGTGAGGGTGTTTTCAGAGGAGACTGGTGTGTAAGTTGGAGAACTGAGTGGGGAATATCCTCCCTTAATATATGTGGGCACCATCCATTTGACTGGGGAACTAGAGAGAACAAAAAGGCAGAGGAAAGGCTAATTCTCTCTCTCTCCTAAGAATCATAAACCCTTCTCTTGACCTCAGGCATTAGAACTCTATGTTGTCCAGTCTTTGGGCTTTGGAACTTGCACCAGTGTCCCCCAATCCCCAGGTTCTCTGGCCTTTATCCTCAGATAGAGAGTGACACCATTGGCTTCTCCAGTTCGGAGACTTTCAGACTTGGACTGAACCATGTTACTGGCATCCCTGGGTCTCCAGCTTGCAGATAGCTTGTTGTTGGGGTTTCTCATCTCTCATAATTTTATGAGTCAATTTGCCTAATAAGTCCTCTCTCATATATTTATCCATCCTATTAACTTTGTCTCTCTGGAGAATCCTAAGTAATACAGAGACATCTCTCACCCCTTCCACTGCCAGAGCAATTTCAGAAAAAGTAAGCAAAAACAAAAGGTTTAATAAGATTCAGTGTCTCCTACATAATGCCCCAAATAGTCAGGTTTCCAATGAAAATCACTTATCATACCAAGAAATGGAATGATCTCACACCAAATTTTAAAAAAGCAATCAATATTTACCAACACTGAGATGAAAGAGATGTCAAATTTACCTGACAAAAATTTTAAAACAGCAATCATTAAAATGTTTCAATGAATAATTACAAACATGATTGAAACAAAAGCAGAAATAGAAAATATCTGCAAATAAATAAAACAGTAAGGAAGAATCAAACTCAATTTTTAGAACTGAAATCCACCATAACTTAAAAACTCAACATCATGGAGGGAACAGAAGAGAGAATTAGTGAACTGGAATATGGAACATTAGAAATTATTCAATTTGAACAACAGAAAGACATGGCAGAAGAGTGGAGAAGAGCAGGTATCCAAGGTTGTGTGGGATTATTTAAAAATAAATAAATAGCATTTGTGCTACTAGCATCTCAGAAAGAGAGGAGAAAAAAAAGCATAACTGAAATAATAGTTGAAGAAATGATGACTGAAAACTTACAAAATTTGACAGAAGACATAAATCTTTTTTTTTTTTTTTTTTTGAGTTGGAGTCTCACTCTGTTGCCAAGACTGGAGTGCAGTGACCGCTCCCGGCCACCACAGCCTCAACCTGCTGGGCTCCGGCGATCCTTCTGCCTCAGCCTTCCGAGTAGCCGGAATTACAGGCATGCGCTACCATGCCTGGCTGATTTTTTGATTTATTGTTGAGATGAAGTCTTGCTGCCCAGGCGGGTCTCGAACCCGCGGGATCAGGCAATCCACTCACCTCAGCCTCCCAAAGGAGCGGGATTGCAGGCTGAGCCACCGAGCCCGGCTAGAAGACATAAATCTTTAGAAGCTGAGCAAAATCCTAACAGGATTAGCCAAAAGAGATCACACTAAGACACATCATAGCCAAACTTTTGAAAGTTAAAAATAAAAAAAAAATTTAAAAGCAATTAAAGAGTAACACTTTACCTTTCAGATAAGAATTGTGTTATAATGACATGGTTTAGTTACCAGAAGTAATGAAGGCCTGAAGGAGGTGGCATAACAATTTTTGAGTGTTGGAAGAAAAGAGTTGTCAACACAGAATTGTATATCTATTGATAATATTCTTCAGAAATGAAGGAGAAATCAAGACATTCTCAGATGAAGAAAAACTAAGAGAATTTGAAAACAACAAACCTATTCCAAGACAGCAGCACAAATAAGCTTTTTAAACAAGAGGGGAATAATAAAGAAGAAATCTTGAAACACCAGAAAGGAAGAAGAACACAAAAAGATGGGTTAATAACAACAGATTCCATTCATTTGTATTTTCTAAATTATGTGCTATGGTTGAAGAAAAATTATAACATTGTTTAATATGATCCTAAATATATGTAAACAAAATTTAAGACAATTATGTTATAGAGAGGAGAAGATAAAGGTGCATTAAAAAAATATGGTTTCAGTACTACTCAAGATAATAAAATGACATCACCAGTTGACTGTGACAAATTATGTGCACATAATGTAATACCAGGAAGAACTACTGGAAAAGTTACACAGAGAAGTTCACTAAAAAATTAAAATGGAATTTCTAAAGACTTTTTAGGTAAGCCATAGGAAGGCAGGAAAAAAGTGGAGGAAAAAAACCAGAAAAAACAAACAGAAAACAAAAATAAAATGACAGGCCAGGCTCAGTGGCTCAGCCTGTAATCCCAGCACTTTGGAGGGCCAAGGTGAGTCGGTTGCCTGAGCCCACGGGTTCGAGACCAGCCTGGGCAACTCTCTTCAATAAATTAAAAAAAAAAAAAAACTTAGCTGGGTGTGATAGTGCATGCCTGTAGTTCCAGCTACTTGGAAGGCAGAGGCAGAAGGATCACCAGAGCCCATCAGGTTGAGGCTGTGGTGGCTGACAGGCATGCCATTGCCCTCCAGTCTGGGTGATAGAGTGAGACTCCAACTCAATAAATAAATAAATAAACAAATAAAATGACAAACATACCCTAACAAATCAGTAATTACATTAAGTATGTACAGTCTAAATTATTATTTAAAATAAAGAGATTGGGGGAGGTGATTAAAAACATAGCCCAATCAAATGCATTTATAAGAAATATACTTCAAATTTGATGCTATAGACAGAAAGTCAAAAGATTGGATAAATGTATTTCATGTAAACTTTAATAAAAAGAAAGTAGAAGGACTACATTGGTATGAGTGAAAGTAGATATCAGAACAGCCATAAGCAAAAATAAAGTAAAAATAAAGAAAAAAAGAACTCCGATCTAAACCACACAATTTATACAAACACTGATTCAAATTGGATCATAGGTATAAATGTAAAATATAAAAATGTGAAACTTTTAGGATAAGTAGGAAAAAAATATTTTGGATCTAAGAGGCAAAAAGTTCTTAAACTTGACTCAAAAATTGAAACCCAGAAGAGAAAAAAACCCGATAAATTAGATTTCACCAAAATTAAACTTTTATTCTGACAAAGATCCATTAGGAGGATGAAAAGACAAGATATCAAATGGGGAAAAATATTTTCATACCAAACATTTATATTTTCTAACAAAAGATTAATATCTAGAGAACATAAGGAACTCTCAAAAATGAACAGTAAAAAGAGAAAAAAATGAATTAGAAAATGGGCAAAAAACATGAAGAAGCACTTCATTTAAAAGAATATATGGATTAAAATAAGCATATAAAGTGTTTTCAACATTATCAGCTATCAGGAAATGAAAATTATCATAGCAATAACAAATCACTATGCACCTATCAGAAAGACTAAAATGAATAATCATAACATCACCAAATGTTCATCAGCATAGGAAAACTCATTCAGCTGTGGATACAAAATAGTATAGCCACTCTGAAGAAGTTTGGCGGTTTCAAAATAAATCGTCATGCAATTAACATACAATCCAGTGCCTGGTGACCCTAATGATCATGATAAAAGTATCAGCATGAAATGTCTTCTCTGCCTTCTTACCTAATCCCAGTAGAAGATGATCCACCTTGTGTTCTGTTCAAGACAAGCAGAAATTTTGCCAGATAGAGAAGTGTTCTCCTCAATTTTATTGTGTAGTCTTTTATTGTGTTATAAAGCAGTGTTGTCTCATTCTATAAACTTATAATCATTTCAAGGTTTCTTTTAATCATTATTAGTTTTTAATCTACTAAATCCCTTCTACTACTCCAGTACATTCTAATGAGATTTTAACCATCTGAGTTATACACTATGCTGCTCTCAGAATGTCCAATTCTGCCGCTTTTCCTTTTTCTTTGGTCATTTCTGGTAACTCTTCTCTTGGATAGTCTTTCATAGTCTATTTCTATGTAGTCACATAATAACAGCCCTCCCCAAATGACCAAAGAGGTCAGATCCAAAGATGGACATGCTTTGGCTCCAGTCAGGACTACCTCTTATGAAGGGACTGAACCAAAGATGATTGCCACTAAAAATGGAAAGAATATCAGCTTGTTCTTTTGTGATACCCAACTGTATTTTCTCTTACTTAGGAGTAAGGAGTTTTAATTTTCTTCTGATAAATATAAAAACAAGACAAGAGTGGGTGGCAGCTGCATTAATTACTTAGTAACCATTATCCGAAACTACTTATTAGGAGCAGAGTTACCATCCCAAAGCTGTTCAAAGGATATTAATAAACTGTATTAATTACAAGGATAGCAAGAGACAGTAAGAAATTGCCTACTGGATTAAAATTTCCAACATTTCAATTATAGCAAGTGATTGCACATATAAATGCAATAAACCTTGTAACACATATGAGTTATGTTCTGGCTTGGAGAAAAGCAACACAAGCATCTCTATTTGGTAGAGTAAATAGCATCCCATTCATTAACAAACACTGCCAATGTAAATGCTAAAAGACTGTTGAAAAGAATACAGAGACAGCACTTAGTCATATATTGGTCTCCCAGGTCAATTCCCCTTTTTCCCTCTACCTCTGTTATATATCAATGTCAAAAGTTATCTTTGTAAGGAATTGCCTACTGCTTTCCTTCCTAATGTCAACCAAGAATTACATAATTACTACTTGAGCTTGGAAAAACCATTTGATCCTTAAGTTACTTTCTGTTTCACCAATATCAGCCATCTTTGCTGTCTTATATCAAGATAAATGGGTAATGTCAGCCCAGTCATCATTAAGATGACTTTCTGAGCATTTATGTGATAACTGGGTATACGTTTTAACAATGATTCAGTGTATTTGTGTGTGTGTCTCTTTTTTCTCTCTAACATGATTTAAACATTTTCTTTGCTTTATGATAAGTTATATGACAGAATATAATAATGTCTCATTTTCTGTTTTGTGCATTTTTTATAATTAATAAGGTATGTTAATATTTTTTGGACACATTCAAGATGGCAAAGATAGTACATGATAATGGTGAAGAATTCCTACAGTAACAAATAAATATAAAGAGAAAAGTATTATATAGTCTTACCCACTTCCCAGAGAATACCACTTTAGTCATTTTGTTATATACAACTAAACCAATGTTTTCTTTACTGTACCTCAATACTTTTGTTTATGTTGCTGCATCTCCCTAAAAAAAATGTCCTGCTAGGACAGGGTTAGTCTTAGTTTATAGTTTATATTTTTTTGCTCAAGAAAATGTAAATAAGCTAACTCCATCCCAATATTGTATGTGTGTGTAGGGGTGGTGGGATTTCTACTCAGTGGTCCATGGACCTGCACCATCAACATTATTATAACCCATCCCAGACCAATTGAATTGTAATCTCTTGTGTAGGGCATAGAAATTCTTATATTAACAAGCTCTCTAGGTGATTCTAGTGCACACTAAAGTCCCAAAATTCCTGCTTTAATTATATTTTGTATCACTGACTATTTTCAGAAATATTT
Organism: Carlito syrichta; assembly: GCF_000164805.1. NCBI lineage: Eukaryota > Metazoa > Chordata > Mammalia > Primates > Tarsiidae > Carlito > Carlito syrichta. Next base: position 6,068 of record NW_007257973.1, on the reverse strand, counting down.
ATAGTGTTTTTCAAATTAAGAAGCTCTTCTGAGTAATCAGACATGAATTCTCTCCTGAAAAAGTACACCATCTACTAGAGAGAATAACTAGTGTAAATAACACGACTAAATGGTTTAAATGTAAGTTTTCATAAGCAATTTAGGTAAAGCACTATGGACAATTACATGAGACACAAATTCTTTCCAACTGAAATGTTTTATAAAATGTTAGAAAGGAGTGTGATTGCATTAGGACATTTATAGACAGCTGGGCTATATAGTGATAGTGAGAACTTGTCTCTAAATTATTTTTTTAGATGACCAAGCATGGTGATGAGGTCCTGTACTACTAGCTACTCAGGAAGTTGAGGTGGAGGATCATTCGAGTTCAGGAGTTCAAGTCTTCAGTGAGTCCTGATTGTACTGCTGAACTTCAGTCTGAGTGACAGAAGAAGACTCTGCCTCAAAAAAAAAAAAAAGACTTTGATTGACAGCTGAATGGGCTATGGATCTACTGATGCAAAAAGAGGAAAGAGCTAGCTGTGGGGAAAATAGAAATCATAAAAGGAAAAGTTGGGACCATATGGTAGGGGCAGAAAGTAGCAAGTAGTTGAGTCTGGGTAAAGCATGTGGTATGTAAATCCTTATGGCTAGAAATAGATTTTGAAAAGAAGTTTGGGCAATACCAGAGATGACTTTGAAAAAGTCTAATATCTGTTTATTCTAAGTTGATTTTCTGTATTTTCAACTTAATTGTAGAAAAAAATTCTTTCAATGGACACATTATGAAAGTTCCTCAAAGACTTGACACCTTTGTATGTGCAGTGCCTAACATGGTTCCTAGCATACCACAGAGGCTCAATATATATAATATTTTTGACTGAATAAGAAAATCTTTTATGTATAGCTTCCAAGTAAACTAAGAGTAAATAAACTTTAACTTTGGAAATTGCTTCAAACACATATTTGAAAAATTAAAACTCCCAAGAAAGATTTGCATGGCCCATTGCATCCAAGGAGTATACATAATGAGATTTTTGCTAAATACTGAATTATTCTTCTGATTTCTGAAAGTGTAACTGTAATAAAATACATTTTGATAAATAAGAAACAATGTAATTATATCCTTTACATTTATTCATAGGGACAATATTGAATTCTACTTCACATTTTGAGAATAATAGGTTTTAAAAAAAGAGAGACTAATAGGCAAGTATAATTTTGACAGAATTCTGAAACTTTGGACCAAAAGATGTTACAAACTTTTCTGGTCAGAGACCACATTTATTTATCTCTGTATTTCCCACAGTGTCCTACATATTATAGGCAATTAGTAAATGTTTTTTAATTGAATAATCCCCCAGGGAAGAGCTTGGGAAAGCTCAGTTTGAGGAGGCTTTAAAGATATTACCAAATATGAGGGAGGGTAACTTAAAAACAGAATGCATTTATTTTATTTGTATATTTATTCTTACATATTTAAACTTCAGTCACCTTCAAAGTACTCTTCATTTGGTGCAATGCAGCTACTGAGATGCTTTTTCCACTGCTTAGAATGATTTTTGAATTTGCCAATTTTGACGCCTTTTAGTGCTTCCACCAATTTTTGTTTCACCTCTTCCACACTGGCAAAATGTTTCCCACTGAAGGCTGTTTTTTTTTTTTTTTTTTTTTTTAATTTAGAGAAACAAAAGGAAGTTGCTTGGGGTGAGATTGGGTGAATAGAGAGCATGAGGCATGGGGGGGCATGCTGTTTTTAGTCAAAAACTGCTGAACGCTCAGTGTGGTGTAAGCAGATACATTGTTATGGTGGAAGAACAAGTCACCTGTTTGCCACAGCTTGGGAGGATTCTTCCTCTTATCATGATACAACCTTCTCTAAACTTCCAGATGAAAACATTGGTTTACTGTGTGATCCTGAAGAATAGATTTCATGTTTACTGCAATGGGTCCACCCTTCTAAAGATAATTCTGCATTTTTGGGGGTCTCCCTTCATAATAATGATTACAGCAGAAATAAAACTTTCTAGATTGAAAATGATATATTTGTAATAGTAGATGGAGTGAAGATTTGTATTACTATGCAGGAATAAATGCAGTAAGTTGTGCTGGGAAGTCAGAAGGTTAGCAGAATGACCCATGCACATCTATAATAATAATTTTATTGTTGCTTTGGGATTTGGACACCAAATGGAGACAGTAATAAATCTTCATTTTGTGAGCACAGTGTCTTCATCTTCAATGAGCTAGGCTAAGTGCAATAATGCTGCCTTCCTTTCCATGAAGGAGTCAGGTTACACCTAGGGTTTCAAGATAGAAATATAACAGGGACAGAGCTATTTTTTTTCTTCTTTTTCTTCAACTGTAGCTCAGCAAATAGAAAAGTTTGTGGCTTTCTTAACCTTGTATGAGTTTCCAGGTAGAGTTTCTTCTCCCAGAGCTTCTAGAAGAAAGTAAAATAAAAGTACCGACAGTCTCATCCACTTTTTTTATTTTAAAAAATAAGAAATAAGTAGCTACCTCAGCCTGTCAAGTTGCTGCAGGCAAATCTGTTCTATACAATGGGACCAGAATTTCAGAGTCTTCAAGAAAAAAAATTCATAGTTTTGGGGCAAAATGAGCCAGTTCTTCTATGCACTTCCTTTTTTTTTTTCTTCTCTTCCAAAATTGAGTGCCAGTGCTATTAAATATGTCCTTGGCTAACCAGAAAGACAAATGTTTTGGCACCAAAGATTGCTCATCTGATAAGGCATTACTCTTTTGTCTACAAACCTGGATATGCTGTCAGTGAGATGGAGAAAGATGACTTGTTAGAATCCAAGTTCTTTCTTTTCTGTATGCAGACACTGAGTCCCATCTCATATGGTGGAGCTAGTTAGCTCTAGACCCTCAGATCTTTTCTTAGAGACTTTGAAGCAAGCATGAAGGGTAAAAGCTGTCATTTTGAATTGTTTGCAGACTGTGATTTAAAGCAGTATGTCCTTTTAATGATATGAAAACTATTTACAATGGAGTGGCATATGAGAACACTTTGAACTTCCTAAAATTGAAACATGGTTTTTTTCCCCAATATTGTTCCATATTACAATTTCAAAATATAAAAGCCTATCTAATCCCCTATTTTATGTCAAAGAAAATGCTAATAAATTATATAGCTTCTCTTTCTCCCTCATTTTCAGGACATCCTTTAAATCCCTTTGAATATCGTTAGGTCAGACTAGATGGTGTGATGTCTGGTTTGCAATCCTGTGCCACATAAAAGATGCAAAAAATTGCACAGAAGGTAGATTAGAAAATATAGTTTATTCAGAAAGTAAATTAGAGAAAGAGGAGATGCACCTCCCCAAGGTAGCAGAGTGGTCAAAACTTAGAAAAACATGGTAGCCATAGCTTAAAAACACATGGCCTGGCCAGTGCTTAACAAAACCATGTCTAGAAAGCAAATTAGTGAGAAAGAGAGAGAGAGAGAGAAAGAGAGAGAGAGAGAGAATATTCACTTCCCCAAGCTGAGGAGAGGGCCAAAGCTTGGAAAACACGGCAACATGGCGGCCATAGTTCAAAGAACTATGTAGACACACCAGAGTTTAATAAAGCAATGATGACTGCTATTTGAAGTTGAATTCCTCTTAATCCTTGTGCTTGATGGGGGCAGGTCATTCAGGTGACTGGGTGGTGGTCTTTTCCACATCATAATGGAAGGCAGGTACTGATGTCAGTGATAGACAATAGGCAGATGGCTGGGTTACTCACATGATTGCTACTATGTTGATGGGATCTGTCATGAAAGTCATGAAGAGCTGATTAGGTTAGCATATTTATAAAACAAACTGGGGAGAGGACTGTAAAACAATTATCAATAGCTATCTATGAGAAACTGGTTCTGCCCTTGGTTAGTGATTAGAGGGTAAGTTAAGGCGAACTGCTAGAAAAACATGACAAAGTTAAGCAATGTTAAAATGACTACTCATGGGCTGAAAGAAGTTTGGTGCCAGTAATGACTCCACACCCAGCCAGGACCAAAAGATTTATTTAAAGGGGGTTGTTACAGAGGGGACCTGTAATGGGGAAAAAGAAAAAAGAGAGAGAGAGGGCTGTATTTATCAGCCTGACAGGGGCCGGAAGGGGCCATGCTATGTTCCTATTGGAGGAGCTGCATGGGAGTAGGGTGAGGCCGATGCCGTGTTATAGTCCTATTGGACGCATAACAAAGCTGGCTATGGATTGGAGGCTTGCAGGTTTGAAATTCGCGCGCCGGAAGGTTTGAAACTCGCATGCGCGAGGAATTGTGCTCACAGAAGCCAGGACGAGGGCCTTTGTTGTCTGGTGTGTCGGCGCCATTTTGGGAGCCACCCTCTGGTTGTTTCCTGCACCCTTCATTCCTACCTTTTCTGTTTTTATGGGGGGGTCGTTACTCTTTCTGGCTACTTCCTACTGGTCAGGGGCATTGTGGGGGTAAGGTGGTGGAAGGGTGCAGAACCAGCCAGAGCAGGGCTCAAAGGTAGGTGCTGAAGGTGTAGATTTCCACAGGTGAGAGTTCCATGAAGTTTCCTTGTAAGTGTAGAACAGCGACTTGTTCCGGCCAGTCTTCTAATGAGCATGGGGATGGTAGTAACCAGCTGTCCTGGAGCAGACTGTGGAGGTAGACAGTAAACCTGGAAGACAGCATATCTAAAAGAAAAAATTAGATGAAAATTTGGTTGTTATAGTTATGGATTTTCTACAGGAACAGGTTGGTAGCTATCGAGCAGCAGAAGGTTAAGGCTTCGATTTGAAAAGTTTGAGACAGTAATCTTCATGTAGGAAAGGAGATATTTGATGATGCATGGTCCTAGGGTTACAGCCAGTAGGAGGAGGATTACTGGGTCAGCTATTGCTGAGACTAGGGTGGTGAGCTAGGGGGGCCATGAGAAGAGGGTTTGATACCAGTTGCCATAGGCCTGGTTTTGCAATTCCTGGTATTGTATATTGTCCCTTATTTGAGCTAGAATTTCTCTTATTATTCCTGATTTGTTGGCATAAAAACAGCAGGCTTCTCCTAGAGTTATGCACAACCCTCCTTGTTTTAGGAAAAGGAGGTCTAGGCTTCGTCTATTCTGTAATACTACCTCAGTGAGAGAGTCAAGCTGTTGTTCTAATTGAGACATGCTTGATTCTAGTAGGTGTAAATCAGTGTCAATTTGTGTGCCAAGTTGTTTAAGATTTTGGTCGCCCAGAATTAAGGATGCTGTGCCTATGGCTGTAGCTCCAGTAATGCCTAGTCCCATTAGTAAAGGAACTAACCGTTCCCGTTTTGAGCAGGTAGTGTTAAAGAGTTTGAGGTGTTGTCTACCTTCCATTCCTTTATAAATGTAAACCTGGGGTAGGATGTGGACCAAGGGTCACAGGTGTTCTGTGTTGTATCCAGGATGTTGGTTTGGATTTGAGTTGGGGTGAGTGGTGAGTCGAGACAGGCGAAGCTTAAGTGGTTGGTCTGGAACCTTGGAGCAGGTATACCTGTAGGTGGGTGGACATATATTACAGGTGGGATGCGAGGAAGGAGGGGCAGCAGGTTTTAAGTGGGAGATGTGAATCCATGGGGTGATCTGACGATGGCCCATGATGAGTTTTGCGGCCGTGGGAGTCAATAAAATTACCCGAAGAGGCTCAGACCATTTTGGGTTTAAAAGAGACTTTGTTTCTGGGTCAGAGAGCTAGACCCACTGTCCAGGGAGGAGGGGAGGTGGGATTTGACCACTGGGTGAAACAGGTAAGAGGAGATTTTGATATTCCCAAATGTGGGAACGAATGCAAGGCAAGAGTGGGTAAAGCGTATGAGTGGGTGTCAGAGGGGTTGAGGTGGGGACTCCTGGAGGTAGCACTGGACGGCCATACATTACTTCAAAAGGTGAGAGTTGGGACGGTTTTTTTGGAAGAAGAGGGCCAAAGGAAGGAGGGTGACCCAGTTTTGATGTAGTTCGAGGGATAGTTTAGTGAGGATGTCTTTAAGGGTTCAATTGGTTCGCTCTACCTTTCCAGATGACTGTGGGCGATATGGGATGTGGAAATGCCAATCAATGTGAAGATCAGTTGTTAGAGACTGTACCACCTGT